>NC_056743.1:232666091-232718591 GCF_019279795.1 Protopterus annectens | reverse complement strand
AAAAAGCGTGTGTATAAAATTATGTTTTTATAATATACACTAGGGAACAAAAATGTTTCTTCCCATTCCAACATGACAAGATTTGCATATATAGGTGCACATGACGCCCCCATAGCAGTGCCTCTTTTTTGTCGATACAATTTTCCTTGAAATTCTATATAATTATGTTCCAATATAAGACTCATCATACTCACTGTCAATTGTATTTTATCCCAAGAGAGGGTAGAATGTTTCCTTAGACTGTTGCTAAAATATTCTAGTCCAATATCTATCGGGATACAAGAAAAAAGGTCTTTGACATCTATTGTAATAAATGTGATGTCTTTATCCCAAATTTCTGTTGTAAGCTTACTCAGGAAATGCCAGGAATCTTTAATAAGATGTGGTACATTTCCATATACATGTTTCGTCCATTGATCTATGGATACCCCCATGTTAAAAGTTTTAGACTTAGATCCTGATATTATTGGTCTAAAAGGGGGGTTGATCACACTCTTGTGTATTTTAGGAATGCAAACTATTCTAGCCAAAATAGGATATTCGTTTCTTATGAATTTATAAATGTCTTCATTAATTCTGTGGTCTATTAAATATTCTTCCACAACTACATCTATATGTCTATGTCCTATGTTGACTTGGTTGATTGATGACTCCTCATAGTTTCCTGAATTGGCTAATATGTCCTGTACCACTCTATTGTATGTGTTTTGATCATAGATAACAATCCCTCCTCCCTTGTCAGGTTTCATGATGCGAGTGTCTTTATTGCATATAATCTTTTCTAATGTACTTCTTTCTTCTATAGTTAGATTGTCTTGAAAATTGACTGAGGTTTTGTTGTTTTTTCTAATGTTGTTGTATAATTCATATACCTCTTTACACACTACTTGTTCATATGTATTTACCTGTGGGTTAGATGGTGGAATGAATGTACTTCTTTTAACTAACTTATTTACCTGTTGATAGTCCTGCTGTCCATTGTTATTGTTTTTGAAAAATATAGCTAGGTTCAACCTGCGACAGTATAGTTTGATTTCTTTAATAGTGTCATAAAGGTTGAACACAGTGTTGGGTATGTATTTCATACCCTTACTGAAAAGTGAGAAAAAACTACTTGATACATCTGTCTTGGTGTAATTGTATACCTTTAGACCGTTGTGGTCATGTATAGTGGGTCTACTTTTTTCTTCAGACTCTCCTTCTTTCTTTTCAGGTGTAATGTTGTTGTTCTCACCTATCCCTGTTTTCTCACTCTGCTTACCAAAAGCCTCATTCACATTGCTGTTATGACTTGTACTCAATGTTTTCTCACATGGTTTATGGGGGCTGGAAAATATCTTCCCCCTTGAAAATTTTCGTCCTCCTCATATCTAACATGTGTATTGAGTTTTTCTCTCCCTCTATTATGTTCCATCCTCTTATGGGGCCATATATATGTTCTCCCTGTCCTATATAACTCTAAATCTCTCTCTATTTTGTACATCTTCCTATTATATACATTTCTAACCCTGTTACTGGCTGTCTGAAATTGTTTTGAATACAATTCATACCATTCTTCGAAATCACAATCATTTATGATTTCCTCATTAAGCATTTCTACTTCATTTAAGATGGTCATAATTTTCTCATCATTGTATTTCATGACTGTTTCCATATACATGTAACCAAAAGTATCAAATAATTTATTAAACTCTTGCATCATGGTGTCTTTATACTCTATTCCTAAAGGAAGTTTAAAAAATCGTAACCCCTTTGGTACGATTTGCTCATTAATGCACTTTTCTAAATAAGCATTGTCTAATTTAGTGCTTTTTAGTTGAATGAGCTTCTTTCCTAATAGGAATATTTTCGATTTCAAACTACTATTCACAGAGCTGGATCTGTATCTTTCATTGGTTTTTCTAACATCCTTTTTAAGGAAAACATTTCTTGTATCAAATACATAGTTTTCAGATAGATAATCTGACATAACATTAGTTGATTTGTTTTCCTTACAATTAGTTACATTAGTACATTTAGAATTTTGTTTCATTTTATATTTACTGCCCATATTAGGGCTCGTACTATTGTCACAAATCACAGTACCTTTTTTGTTAATTATGTCCGTTCCTTTTCTTATTACATTAGAATATGTCCTCATATTCTCCTTTTGTTTAGGGCGAGCACCTTGTCTTGTATTTTCCGTCGTCTGGTGAAACAAACTAAAGTCAAACGTGAATTCTGCCTCCGTGAGGGCGTTGTCAAAAGTTTCCTTGATATCCAAGTTAGGTGTTGGGTTACTCACAGTTATATGTTCCCTTTGCCCATTAGGGATATCATCAAGACTGCTTAATAATATCCGTTCTGCTATGAACGGCGGTGTTGTAGCACCTTCCTTTGGTAGTGCTTGTTGATGTGGGGAATTTGCAACATGATTCCCCGCTTGTATAGCCTCAGTGAGCTTACCCACTAATGTCAGTAGCTTTCCAACGTCGGTTTGGAGTGCAGTGACGTCAGCTCGTAGGGTAGCGTAATCGGCTCTGTCCGATAAAGCCTCGGAAGCTGCTGAGTCGGCCATAGGGCAACACTGAAGAATAAAAAGTGAAAATAACTAAACAATCCAAGCCGATACTGCTGCTACTTAGCTCGGACAGAGCTCCTCTACACATACAGTAGTTGCTGGGGTTCAGCTACAGAAACTGTATGTAATTTGAAGTATAATTTATGTTTTAGGAATATATTAAGGATTTTTAAAATTTGGTTTTTACTGTATTTAGTAATGAATAGCACAGTAGAATTAATTGATGTTATTTAGTAATTTATTATTATTTTAATATTGTATAGATTTGGCGCCAAAATGGATTTAAAAGGGAAATGAGAATGTTTACTTGCAGGTTCTGATGAAGTCTGACGTGTCCAGATGAAAGCGCTAAACCTGTGTTCAATCTTGATGTGAAGATGTGTATCAGTGTGGAATAAATATTTCGTTTATACCAGTTTCTTGCAACGTTTCTGTAGCTGAACCCCAGCAACTACTGTATGTGTAGAGGAGCTCTGTCCGAGCTAAGTAGCAGCAGTATCGGCTTGGATTGTTTAGTTATTTTCACTTTTTATTCATCACTTAAAAAAAGAATGCAAAGCTATGATTACAAATATATGATTCAAAGGTCAGCTGTCCTGGCTACCTCTGGGATACTTTCACCTAGAAGATTTAATGACAGGTATATACTGGGAGGCAAAACTATGTAGTATTGAGATAAAAACTACATCACTTTTACTGAAATATAGGTCTCAAACAATTGCAGTGCACTGACTGAGACAGAGTACACAAGTTAGCACAGAAAATTTAACAACCTATGCCATATTTTAAAATTAAACAGAAAATTAAATATTTATGCATCTGTTGTATTAATTACACAGTTATGTTGCAACAAATACTGTGCTGAATATACCACATGATATAATGCACATTTCACTCATTAAAACATCTGTAGATATTCAGAGACTTTAACATACACAAGTTAATAACCAATAAACTGCTTAAGAATATGCAATTATTAACATTAGTATTTATGATGCATATTTTTTATAGCACATATAGTGATACACACATTGTATATACTAATGCATAAATTAAACTTGCAAAATAACATTAATCCTCAGCATCTGAAAAGATTGTGGAGATGTTACAATATAACTTTTCTTCAACTGATAAACCACTATAAAGGCATCAGTGCAGTATTTTAACAGCAGAATGCTTCAGCGGTGTATTTTATATCAGTAGGCTGAATTTCCTTACACAGAATACCAGTAGTGTTTTTGCTTTCCTTTCAGAGTAAATCAGTCGGCGAAATTTTTGCCTTTTTTCTCTTGAAATGGTGGCACTGGTCTTATACCCCTACATAATGCTAAAATGTTAGTCCACACTTTCATCAACGCTCTTCAGAAGACTGACATCGGGTGCATAGGTTCAAAGTTAATACTAGACAATCCTTCGGCATACCATTGCAAGCGTAGCCAAAAAATCCTATTCAAGATTTCCATCTAGCCTTAAGGAGGGAAAGACAAGATAGACAAGGGGAGAATTTGAGGATGTCAATCCAATTATTTAGGTTTACCTTTAAGGTGGCAAAGGTGCTACTCTGCTTAACATGTAGTGGAAGTTTTTTTTCTAAGGGATACAATGAGATATGAATCTATCAAGCCAAAAAGTGTGTAATTTATCTGCTTATGAAAGGTTTAGTTCCTTTAAAGTAGTATTTGAGGCAGGGAGACCCTGGCACTCGGCGAGGCAGGGAGACCCTGGCACTCGGCGAGGCAGGGAGACCCTGGCACTCGGCGAGGCAGGGAGACCCTGGCACTCGGCGAGGCAGGGAGACCCTGGCACTCGGCGAGGCAGGGAGACCCTGGCGCGAGGCAGGGAGACCCTGGCACTCGGCGAGGCAGGAGACCCTGGCACTCGGCGAGGCAGGAGACCCTGGCACTCGGCGAGGCAGGAGACCCTGGCACTCGGCGAGGCAGGGAGACCCTGGCACTCGGCGAGGCAGGGAGACCCTGGCACTCGGCGAGGCAGGGAGACCCTGGCACTCGGCGAGGCAGGGAGACCCTGGCACTCGGCGAGGCAGGGAGACCCTGGCGCGAGGCAGGGAGACCCTGGCGCGAGGCAGGGAGACCCTGGCACTCGGCGAGGCAGGGAGACCCTGGCACTCGGCGAGGCAGGGAGACCCTGGCACTCGGCGAGGCAGGGAGACCCTGGCACTCGGCGAGGCAGGGAGACCCTGGCACTCGGCGAGGCAGGGAGACCCTGGCGCGAGGCAGGGAGACCCTGGCGCGAGGCAGGGAGACCCTGGCACTCGGCGAGGGCGAGGCAGGGAGACCCTGGCACTCGGCGAGGGCGAGGCAGGGAGACCCTGGCACTCGGCGAGGGCGAGGCAGGGAGACCCTGGCACTCGGCGAGGGCGAGGCAGGGAGACCCTGGCACTCGGCGAGGCAGGGAGACCCTGGCACTCGGCGTGGCAGGGAGACCCTGGCACTCGGCGAGTGCGAGGCAGGGAGACCCTGGCACTCGGCGAGTGCGAGGCAGGGAGACCCTGGCACTCGGCGAGTGCGAGGCAGGGAGACCCTGGCACTCGGCGAGTGCGAGGCAGGGAGACCCTGGCACACGGCGAGTGCGAGGCAGGGAGACCCTGGCACTCGGCGAGTGTGAGGCAGAGAGACCCTGGCAATCAGTGGGGTTTAGGTGAGGGTGTCTGTCTGTGCGTGTGTATGTGTGGGTTTAGGTGAGGGTGTCTGTGGTGTGTCTGTGTGTAGCATAGGGGTCTATGTTTACCCATCAAATGAAATCCTAATCAAATGGCCATTCCATGACCACTTAACATCGAACATCCATTTCTTCATATAGACATATCAGCAAAAATTATCCCATCAAACTGTCATAGCTCAAAGACGCAAAACACCACCATCTAACTCTGTTCATGTGGGGGGCTGTGCACCCCCAGTAATTATATATACCAACTCTGTCATCACACTATAGTGGGGAAAAGGCACATTTCCTTATCCCTACCATAATGTAAGCTTAGTAAGAGCTACATGCGGTTTTGTTTCTATGGGCAAATTATGATATTTGTCCTTTTCCCACTGTATTGCAAGCTCGGAATTGGGATCTGTAATTAGCAGGGGGTATGGGGTGCAAACCCCCTACATAAGCAGGATTTGGTGAATGACCCCCCAATACGTACCTGGTGGTGTTTTGTGTCTCTGGGCTGACTGTGACAGTTTGATGAGATGATTTGCTCTGATATGCCAATACAAGGACACAGATGTTCGATGTTAAGTGTTCATGGAATAGCTATTTGATTAAAGCTTTGTTTGATGGGTAAATGTAGATCCAAAGCACAGAGATCCTGCACTCAAGATGAGAGGCACATATATTCTGGCACTCAGTGTGTGTGAGGCAGAGAGATCTTAACACTCTGTGGGTTTAGGTGAGGCAGAGATTTTGTGTGTGTCTGTGTGTATTTGGCTGTGTGTGTGTCTGTGTGTATTTGGCTGTGTGTGTGTGTGTGTGTCTGTGTGTATTTGGCTCTGTGTGTGTGTGTGTCTGTGTGTATTTGGCTCTGTGTGTGTGTGTGTCTGTGTATATTTGGCTCTGTGTGTGTGTGTGTCTGTGTGTATTTGGCTCTGTGTGTGTGTGTCTGTGTGTATTTGGCTCTGTGTGTGTGTGTCTGTGTGTATTTGGCTCTGTGTGTGTGTGTGTGTCTGTGTGTATTTGGCTGTGTGTGTGTGTGTCTGTGTGTATTTGGCTGTGTGTGTGTGTGTGTCTGTGTGTATTTGGCTCTGTGTGTGTGTGTGTCTGTGTGTATTTGGCTCTGTGTGTGTGTGTGTCTGTGTGTATTTGGCTCTGTGTGTGTGTGTGTCTGTGTGTATTTGGCTCTGTGTGTGTGTGTGTCTGTGTGTATTTGGCTCTGTGTGTGTATTTGGCTGTGTGTCTGTGTGTGTGTGTATTTGGCTGTGTGTCTCTGTGTCTGTGTGTGTGTGTATTTGGCTCTGTGTGTGTGTGTGTGTGTGTGTGTGTGTCCGTGTGAGTTTCTGAGGCAGAAAGTTCCTGGCAATCAGTGTCTTCATTTGTTTGTGCATATATGTGTGGGTATGGGTGTGCATGTGAAGCCGAGAGATCCTGGCACTCAGTGTGTGAAGCACAGATATCCTGGCTCTCAGTGGATGCGAGGCAAAAAAATCCTGACACTCGGTGGGTATGAGGCAAACAACTCCTGGCACTTAGTATATGTGAGGCAGAGGGATCCTGCCACTCAGTGGTTGTCTATAGCAGAGAGATCCTATTACTCTATAGGCATGAGGCAGAGATCTCATGGAGTTCAATGACTGAGGCATACAGATCCTTGCACTCACTGACTGGAAGGCAGAGAGAGATTCTGCCACTCACTGGGTGTGAGGTAGAGAGATACTGGCATGCAGAGGATGTGTGTGGCAGAGAGATCATTGCCTCACACACACAGATTGCAAAGAGATCGTCAGTGGGTACAAAGCATAGAGATCCTGGCACTCAGTGTTTTTGTAAGGTAGAGAGATCCTAACATTCAGTGTCTGTAAGGCAGAGAGATCCTGGTACTCAGTCCTTTCAAGGATGAGAGATCATGCCATTAAGTCGCTCCAAGTTAGAGAAATCCTGCCATTCAGTGGATGTAAGGTAGATAGTTCCTGGCACTCAGTGGATGTGAGGCCGAGAAATCCTGGCACTCAGTGGTTGTGTTTGTGAGGAAAAGAGCTCCTGGACCTCAATTTCTGTGAGGCAGACAGATTCTGGTTCTCAGTGATTGCAAGGCAGAGAAAGATCCTTGCGCTCTGCGAGTGTGAGTCAGAGAGATCCTGTCACTCACTGGGTCAGAGAGATCCTGGTACTCAATTCTTTCCAGGTAGAGAGATCCTCCCACTCAGTCAGTCCAAGGCAGAGAGATCCTGCCAGTCAGTGGGTGTGAGACAGATAGTTACTGGACTCGGTGGGTATGAGGCAGTGAGATCACATTGTCCACCTGGTCTCAAAGAAAGTGCAACATTAAAGCCAAAGTGAAATAAAACTAAATAAATTTGATACACAGATTTAACAACTTTTATATCAAAGTTTTAGCATATGTTATTTATGTTAAATGCAGATTTTTGTAATTTTTAATATTCCTATTATGTGTAAAGTAATTATGTTAGCTCTTTTTTGTGTGCTACTATTTTAAACATGTAGTCACATGATCTTTCTTTTTTGTATTTAAATCATGTGTTTTAAATCAGCTGTTTGCCTGAAGAGGCCTGTATTGGTGAAAGTCTAGTACTAGCAAGCTTTAATAAATTTCCTGCTGTTTGAGTGTCCAGTGTTTCAGTGTCATGGTGCAGGTTTACTTTATGCTCCATAGGTTTGAGGCAGGGAGATCCTGGCACTCAGCGGGAGCAAGGCAGGGAGATCCTGGCACTCAGCGGGAGCAAGGCAGGGAGATCCTGGCACTCAGCGGGAGCAAGGCAGGGAGATCCTGGCACTCAGCGGGAGCAAGGCAGGGAGATGCTGGCACTCAGCAGGAGCAAGGCAGGGAGATGCTGGCACTCAGCAGGAGCAAGGCAGGGAGATGCTGGCACTCAGCAGGAGCAAGGCAGGGAGATGCTGGCACTCAGCAGGAGCAAGGCAGGGAGATCCTGGCACTCTGAGTGCAAAGCATAGACATTTTAGCACTCAGCTGGTGAAGATGAGGCAGAGACTTCCTGGCATTCAGTGTGTGCATGAGTGTGTGTGTATGTGTGCATGCAAGACAAATAGTTCCTTGCACTCACAGCGTATGGGTGCCTGTGTGAAAGTGTGTGATGCAGAGAGTTACTAGCAATTAGAGTCTGCATTTGTGTCTGTGCATGCATGCATGTGAATCTCAGAGATCGTAGCAGTCAGGATGTTGAGTCACACAGATCCAAGCTCTCAAGGCAGAGAGATTAGCACTCAGTGGGTGTGAGGCAGAGAGATTGTCACACTCAGTGGGGTGGAGGCAGAGAGATCCTGGCACACAGTGTGTGGAAGGCAAAGAGGTCTCCTGTCACTTGCTGGGTGTAAGACAGAGAGATTCTGGCACTCAGTGGGTGTAAGCAGAGAAATCCTGGCACTCAATGGGTGCAAGGCAGACAGTTCCTGGTGTGAGGCAGTGAAATCCTTACATTCAGTGGGTGTGAGGCAGAGAGATCTTGGCACTAATTCCTTTCAAAGTCGAGAGATTGTGTTACTAAGTCATTCCAAATCACAGAAATCCTGCTACTCAGTGATGTGAGGCATATAGTTCCAGACACTCAGATGATGTGGGGCTGAGAGTTTCTGGCACTCAGTGTGTGTGAGAGATGGTAAAATCCTGGCACTCAGTGGGAGTGTGGGTGAGGTAGAGAGATACTGACACTCTATAATCTATGAACTTTGTGGGCATGAGCAGAGAGCTCCTGGACCTCAATTTCTATGAGGCAGACAGACCCAGCACTCAATGATTGCAAGGCACTTGGTGGGTGTTAAGTCAGAAAGATCCTGGCATTCAATCTTTTCAAGGTAAAGAGAGCCTGCCACTGATTCGTTCCAAGGCAGAAAGAGATCCTGCAACTCAGTGAGTGAGAGCCAGATGGTTTCTGGCACTCAGTGGGTATGAGGCAGAGAGATCTTGTTATTCAGTGTGTATAAGGTAGAGATCCTGGCACTCAGTCATTCCAAAACAGAGAGATCCTGGCACTCATTGTTTGTGTGAGGCATTGAGATCCCGGCACTCAGTGGGTGTGAGTCTGTGAGAACCAGGTTCTTCATAGGCATGAGGCAGGTTGCTCCTGAAACTCAGTGGCTGTGAGGAAGAGATCCTAGCACCATAGCTGGCTTTAGGCATCAGAAAACCCTGTGGTTGCTGAGGGCACCCTGTTCCTGTGGGGGGGCCCCAACCACAGCAAGTTGTCTTATCTTGATATTTTGTAACGTCTGTCAAACCAACAAAAACTAGTACAGCAATACTGTACACTTAATAAACCAGATGGGTAATTACTCATTTATATTGCCTTTAAAATTCAAAGATATATCTGGTTATATTAACAGTACTTTATCAAGCAACAGGCTTCACAATTCAGTTAAATATTCTATGACTGACATAGTACCCCTGGCTTAAAGTCTGTTAGCTGACAGTCACTCCACTAAAACTAACAAAATAGCCAGCTAAGATACTTGCAATTTCCATGGCTGCAAGGGAGCCCCCCTTAATCATCCTTGACTTTGTGGGGGCTCCACAAAAGCTGCTGCTGGTTGGGGAAAAATGAGGAGAAAAAAACACTAAATTTCCAGATATGCTCTTTAACCCACGTAGGTCAGTGATATGACCCCGTTAGGATAAAACTGATAATAAACATAAGCAAGTTAAGCACTAGAGAGATCAGCAGCCCAGAGTGACTGATATCAGTGCAAACCTTGGATTTTAAGAAAGGCTGATGCTTATGATCTTCAGGGATGGTTTTCTCTTTCAGGGAGTTTTCTAAACACTGGCAGAACGCCAGATACTGCAACTTTCAACTTATTTGCAGAAGAATTCAGAGCAATACATATAATAGCAGATTAAAGGTTTAAAATCAGGAACAAGTTTTACATATTACTATAACTCAATTAAAAAGTTAACAGTATAACACCTTTTGCATCAATAAGCATTTTTGAACAGTAAGTTTGAAACTCTGATGACTGGATTTATTGACCACCTGTAATCCTGAATGATTTACAAGTAAATCAAACTTTTTACAAAGGATAGAGCAAAATTATGAGAAAAATCAGGGAAGGTCTGTGAAATCATGGAGAGTGACAGGTTTGTATTGCTCCTCACTAACATAAATAAAAGTGACTTAACCCTGCTGCTGTTTGACAATTGATAAACGGCAGTCACTGATCTGCTGTGTCTGTACTAGTGTTGCACAATGCATTGCTGAAATAAGTACAAAACTAGTGGCGCGTGTGTGTGCAAAAAAAATATCAGTGATTTTTATCTGTGCACACACCCAATAATGCCAGGACACAAATAATTATCCTGGGTATCAGTAAAAAATGTAGGTAACAATAATTATATTTCGGAGGTAATGAACAAAATATTTCACAGAACATTCAAATACTTGGACCTTCTTAGAGTCTGGGGACCCCACTCCACAGACTCTATAACTAGATACAGGAGTGTCCCTTAATCACCCTTGCTTGGGTGGAGCTCCGATAAAAGCTATTGCTGATTAGGGAAAAATGAAGAAAAAATGTATTCATTTTCTGATTGAGCTAACAGGGCTGTGATATGACCTTAGTAGAATAAAGCTGATAATGGCATCTGCTCTTAACTGCACCTATTCTAAAATGAGACCTGCTCAGATGTGCGTGTATAGAAAACTGCTGTTGGTTGTGTGTCTGTGGGGGGGGGGGGGGTATGTGGTTGTTACTTTAATTTTCATCACAGTCAAACCTTAGAGGTGTGCACATGAGGTTATTATAACTTGTATTTGGGCTGAGGACATTATAGTCATTGTTTTTTTACTTCTCGCAGACTTCAAAGGTAGACAGTAGACTGCAGGGGCAGGGTACTGTCTAAGAGCAACAAAGAATACCTTACTGTAATCATTATTTTTTTCTCTTTCTTCACAATCACACTTGAGGCAAGTATACAGGTAGTTGCCTTTGACAGCTTGGGTTGAGGACTGAGGAGGCATGCTATGTATATGTATATGACCAGTCACTTGAAATGCTTGACTGTGGCAATTTGAACCTTATCTCAGTCTAACACCATAGGGATGCATAGGCAAGCAGTTCCAAAATAGAATACCTCTCAACTGTACAGATTTTTGCAGAATGCCCGGATTTTTGCCTCATATTTTTTGTCTGTTCCACATAAAAATTGTTTTTTTGACAAATCACTGGGATGATCCAAGGATTAAAGTCAGTAAATAATGGCATGTATTTGATTTTCAGACTTCATACCCTTCAGAAAATGCATGCCAACACAAATCCTGTTATTCTAGTAACTTTATAAGTTTATAAGAGCAATATTTAAAATATGTCCCTATTCTGGGCATTTGTTCCCCCATTCTGTTCTGCTTTGTCCATATTCATTGTGCTAAAAGGTTGAGAGGTATCATAGGATCTGTGTGTCCAGACAACAACTGGCTTGTTAGTTTGTTATGAGTTACTATTTGTTTCATCTTTGAACATCAAACTTTTGGTGCAACTTGGGTCTTCCTTAAAAGTAAACAAAAAAAAAAATAAGACAAATTGTTTTCTTACTCCTGAGTTTTATTTAGTTTACCATTGGATTAAAACATTGGGAAAATGCTCTAAATGTATTTCAGAACATGTACAATCAAAAGACTTCTGGGGGCTCTGGCTTAACTTGAGTTTTTTCCTAAATGGTTATTACTCTGCTTACTTCGTCAGGAAAAGTGTATTGCAAGGATGCAAGGAAAACTAAAGCTGAACAGCACACAGTTCCTTTCCTTAATCAAAATTTTTGTTCAAGTTATCACTGGATGAGAAGTTTGTGTAAAAAGGAAAAAAAAAAAGCTTTAAAATCCACTTCAGTGCATATAGGACATTATGGCTTCTTGAAAAAGCTGAAGAGTAAGGTAAAATGTAAGAAAGAGAAGAAAAAAGTAATGTGCATGGTATGGGGAGCCCAAGATTGGGGGGGGGGGACAACTGCAGAGTATGGTTGGGGTGGGTGGTTGAAACAGTAGGCCTAGGGCAACATTTCACAACGTCCAGACCTGCACATAGAGTTGCTGCAACATATCACTGGTGCAACTAAATTTCAGTAATTCTAAATACACCTTTGTGAGATGGGCCTATGTAGTGTGGTACATACGCCTGTTGTAATGTAAGAATATTGTAGCTACATGTCAGTCTGTAATTACTATCCTGAAAGTTTGTAGCATGAATTAAGAGGCTGCTTAGGAGGGGCGGCAGTGATAGGGTGATACGTAGACTGGAGATGCCTTGGGGGTGGGGCCCCCAACTTGACATCTGCTGGTGGCCCCCAAAATGCTAACACCGACCCTGTCTTGCACTTAGTGGGTGTGATGCAGAGAGATCCTGGCACTCGGTGGGTGTGAGGAATACAGATCCTCGTATTCAGTGTGTGAGTCCGAGAGATCCTTTCATTCAGTGTGTGTGTGTGTGTGTGTGTGTGTGTGTGTGTGTGTGTGTGTGTGTGTGTGTGTGTGTCAGATAGATCTTGGCACTCAGTATTTTTGTGAGGGAGAGAGATACAGGCACTCAGTGGTGGTGAGACGGAGAGATCCTGGCAATCTGTCCTTTCAAACTTTAGAGATCCTGCCTTTAAACTGTTCCAAGGCAGAGAAATCCTGCCTCTCAGTGGGTGTGACGCATATAGTTCCAACCGTTCAGTGGATATTAGACAGAGATCCTTGCAGTCAGTGGGTGTGTGAGGCAGAGACATCCTGGCACTCAGTTATTCCAAGGCACAGAGATCCTGGCAGTCAGCATTTGTGTAAGGCAGAGAGATCCTGGGACTCAATGGGAGAGAGAGACAGACAGAAAGATGCTAGCACTCAGTGGGTGCAAGGCAGAGAGATCCTGACACTCTGCGGGTGTGAGGCAGAAATATTCTGGCACTCAGTGAATATGAGGCAAAGAGATCCTGGCACTCAGTGGGTTTAGGTGAGGCAGAGATTGCCTGGAATTCAGTGTGCACGTGTGTGTGTGTGTGTGTGTGTGTGTGTGTGTGTGTGTGTGTGTGTGTGTGTGTGTTTTCATGTGCAATGCACATGTGTATGTCCCCTAGTGAATATAGCGTGTGAAGCACAGACATCCTGGTACTCAGGGTGTGATGCACAGAGATCCTGGCACTCAGTGGATGCAAAGCAGAGACATCCTAGCACTCCCAGACCACTACTGTATCACAGGACACACATATGGACAGTTAGATGGATTACATGTCTTTGTGATGTACCAACCAGAGGAAACCTATAGTGTCACAGAGAATAGAGGTAGACTCACCACAAAAAATACCCTAATTTGCTATTATTTTTCTTATGGTTTTACTTATTACAAAATTGTATTTCTTAGTTTTCATGCTATTGATTTGTAAATACATTTTAAGGCCCCTGTGCTCCACTTCTCATTCTTGATAAATAAAACTAAATTAAAAATTAAATAAAATAAAGAAAAAAAAAAAACTTTTCCAAAAGCAAGTTGGCATAACACTCACATTCTTCTTGATCCACCCAGATGTAGCAGATAATATTGGCAAAGTTTTCCCTTCTTGAATCCCTCTGTACTTCCCATCATCCTTAAAACTTACAGAAGACCTGTGCTATATCACTAAATCAAGCAGTACCAAGGTCTCCCCCTTCCCCTCTGTAAAACTGTATTTTCTTTCATCATTTCTAGGATTATCATCCTTTTGGATGTCCAAAGTAGGAAAGAGAAGGCATAGCCAAATGTAGGTATCAAAGCGGCATTTGGACAACAGCAAAAAACAATTTCAATGGGGGAGGCCAAGTGGAGTCACTGTGAAAAATGACCGAGAATAAGATATCAGAATATTCCTCTAGGTTCCTTTATATACACTCATACATATGCTAAACATTTGGACACTCGCGCAAGACACACATGCGTACACTACAGTTGCCACTTACTCATTTCTTTTGCATATTTTCCAGGAGATGGGCAGCTGCCCTTTTTCTTTTTTTAATCATAATAAATATAGCTATGTTTGTGAAATAAGAGGCATTAAATGGTGGTTTCAGAACAGCCAGCACTGGAGTGCAATGCAGTTGCACCTGTAGACAGGTAAAAAAGACACGCAGCAGCAATGCCACATCATTCGTGTTACAAAAATTTGTGGTGAGAGTGGTGGAGCAGGCAAGCTAATGAGTGAAGCAAGGGGTACAGTCAGGCAGGCAAGGGTGTGGCTTTTGTCATTTTTTGTCTCTTCCCAAAGTGCACATGCACAAGCACACATTACATATACACGATATAAAGCTTTCTTTAACATTTTTCAAGCTTTCTTGGGCATCAGTATGACTGCAACTCAAATGAGACACAACCACTACCCCCGCTTAATAAAAACTTCAGTTCCAGTTCCATTCCTTATTATTTAAGTCAACACAGGGGAGTATAAACAAATACTTAGACCCTGTTACAGGTTATATTGTACTATAATCCAACATACTATTTAGGCAAATAGTTAGAAGCAAGTAGGTTTCACCATTCAAACTACAATTTGACATTCTGCATCTGTTTGTACAACTCCGGGATAATGTAGCTTTCTGGGTATTTGCTGTTCTACTATTATTTCCTTGATGTTTATATGTATCAGACTGGAACTGCAAATGTATATAAAATTATTCCCTTTTCCCCAACAATAACTTCCATAGATATATAGGAACCCTATCCTAAATTCTTCGCAATGCCTGCCGAGTTGCCCACAGTCCTACATCTAACTTAGTGCTACACTAGTCTGAATTCTATGACACTAGGGTAAGTGTTAACCTACTTCTGCAGCCTATTAAAGGATACATTTCTGACACCGGCAAGCCACAAGATAGTTTTAATAAATCTGAATATGATGTGGGTCAACACCCCGGTGCACAATTTCATTCCATTCTCCCACTCCAGACCCCTGACTTCATTCTTTTCTTCTTACCATTGACAGGAACAATGTCCAATGCTGTCCACAATAGGTGGTACAACAGCTTCCAATATAGACAGACCTTCTTCAGATTTCTTGTTATTCCTTTACAAGAAGGGTTGGGGTGGGTGGCCTAATGGTTAAGGTATTTGCCTTACAAACACAAGGTGCAGGGTTTGAGTAGCACAAGGGATAATTGGCTAGGCTTAAAATGGCTTGCAAGAGCAGTCAGCCTAGTACTAACCTACTAACCTATGAAAGAATGTCTGCAGGTAACATTTTACAGATCATGAAAATATATAATCCCCCACTGGTTCAACAAATTCTGTAGTATTTCTGAAAGGTTAACTTCACTGATTAAACACCATATGATTATGAATCAGAGTACAGAGTTAAAATGCAGGCAACTTTAAAAATAAACAGTAGAGAGTAGTAGCAACAGAGTGTGGGCTTTAAAATCACTTATGGAGTTTTATTTTCCAGAATGGAACATATACTTAACATGACTTGTTTACAAGTGAAAAGGAATCATGACATAATTTCCCCTCTCTTCTTAGGAAATATGGAGCTGTACAGAGGCTTTTATTTCCATTTGAAGTTGAACTCCACTTGCCTGGTGTGCTGTAGCATATTACAATTAATGACATGCTAAATAATTCAATTATATCACTGCTTTAACCATTACTAAAGCAGGTAAATGTTGGAGTATTGAGAACAACAGCACATCACAATCAGTACGAATGACAGACATGATAAGTTATTAGACTCTTGAAGGGGGACATACTCTGTCCCTCAGCTCGGATACGTCTGTGAAGTATTCATAGCTGAGACTGGTCATGTGGGAAATGGGAAAGGTAGTAACCATAATTCAGTGCTGAAATATCCTTTCTCCAGCTTTCAACCATGTGACTTCCTTTTCTTTGTTCTTCGTCTTTACCACTCCCACGTGAACACAGACAAGGAGATGGTCTTTATTATTACTCAAGCCACATTTCTTTGATATATATGCATTTCACAATTTACATCAGCCAAAACACACTTCCAGCTTTTATATTTCAGAACTGGAAACAGCATTGCAGATACACCCTTACCATTGCACCACACAATGAGGTCACTACTTCCATAGCACCACACAATGAGATCATTACTTCCATAACTTTTTGAAATCTTTCACCTTGCTTCACCTTGCTTCATACCCTTGTTTCTTGAGGACTTTCACAACTGTAGCTTGTGTGTCATTTTGACAGATATATGCATGATTTTTTTCAAATGACAGCTGATATCCCTGCACAAGTGATTTGGTCCATAGGATTCTGCACAGCTGATAGGTATCAAGGATCTTAACAGACTGAGGAATGGTTGTTTCTGCACCGCAGATAATTGCATCATGAATGCCTGACAGAGTTTGAAGTTTTACATGGCCTGCTATATGAAGAGTTTTTGTGACAAGAGTTTAGATTCATGCTGCTGGTACCTTCAAGCACTACCAAAGCTTCAGTAATCAGTTAAAACAAACTGACCTTTCATGCTTTAATAGTAGATCATAAGGTTGGCATTACAGTTACGCCCATGAATCATATTTCCAGACATACTCTTAAATGCATATTACTTGTATCATTACATGCATCTCAAGCATTTTCTTGGTCACCTGCACATACTAAATAATTTAAAAAATAATGTCTTTCACTGCAACTCTTTATAAACAGCAGATTTAATGTGCTATATATATAGCTGTTGCATGCTATCTATTTAGTTGTTGCATGTATCACACAAACAATTTCCAGCTCTTTGTTTTGTCTGCCTATTATCTAACCAAATTAAACTATTTTTGTCTGACTGCATTTCTAAAATGTGAGTAGATGGGCAGCAGCCATTGCAACTCTCTCGGATTTCAAAGAATGTGTCTGATTTTGTCTCAGACTTCTGACCTGTCTTTTCTAAAAGTTTTGATTTTTTGTAAATCACTTGTAATTATAATCACGCAATAATGCTATTATCACTCAATAATGCTATTCATCTTGGTTTCATACTTCTTATTGTTCAGAAAAATGCTTGCTGTCGCAAAACGTTAGATTCTATTTACTTACAACTGAACTGTGTAATATTTAAACATTTTCCTTGATTTTGAGTATTCGACCTCCATTATTTTTCATTTTGTCCACAGCTGTTCCACAAATTGTTCAACTATGATCTGCGTTGTAAACTACTACCTGGTAATTTTTCACTGCCAGCCTGGCAATGAATTTGATGGCATCACTTATCTCATGAGCATTTATTTTAACCATAAAAAATGCCATGCATTCTATAGCTGATTCTGTATCGGTAACAATAAAGCTGACAGCATATATCATTTTGATTGATGTAGGTATCTGTCATCATCTGCAGACCTTATCAACCAATGTTGAAATATGTCCTGCTCTGTTTTTTCTAAACAAAAAGTATGTGGAACACATTTAATACCTTTAAAATGTCTTAAGATAGACTTTTGATAATTTTTGCAAATGTTAACTTGATATGCTCTGATTTTTTTCATAGGACCAGTATCAAAAATAGGTTTAGTTTTAGAGCTTACAGATACAATATTCTACATACTCAGGAGCTTTACAACTCAACATAGAACCACTTGGGGTAACTTTCTGGGACTCAAGAAGTGGTATAAAGTGCTAGTAGTTGGAGAAAAACACTGACAAAGCACAGACTTGATTTATAAAACAGACTACTGTGCCTCAGGCTGATTATGCTATGGCACAATAAGTCTGTCAGTGGTGTACAGAAGTTTTACAGCTGGGGTCAGCAATACCCCTGCATAATTAGTTCAAGTTTAGTTATACGGACTACCAAGAGGTCATTTAACATTGTGCTGCAATGCAGTTATAAGCATCTACCACCAGAGGGTGCTTATGTCTCCAAACTAGGAGACACGAGGGTGTGCATCCTGTCCCTCTGTCTGAACAAAGATACTCAAGTCACAAAGAAAAGCATGCATGCCAGTTATCACATTCTAGATGGGATCTACATGGACTCGTTTTTTTTCAAAATTATTTTTTTATTTTACCAGGATGAACTGTACTGATCTTAAAACTGTACATCTCCAGTACAATTTCTTTAAGCTGCATCACTCTATTTATTTGACATGAACTTTTTTTTCCAAGGTAGTTTAACCACAGCATCACTCTATACTTTAGTCACGCTAGTAACCTCCATTTCAGTACAAGACTTAAATTACGTCAATAATTCTGAAAAAGCCTACTTCCGAAATTGTCAGATGTGCAGAGATGGACTGAGCATCTGGCAGTTCTAGCAAATGTCAGAAGGGCTGGTTAAAAAAAAATAAAGAAAGAAAGAAAATAGTTTACTTATTAAACTTTACACACTAGTAGCAGTTCGAACTGCAAGCTAGTGTGGTAAAGTCAAATGCGATTCTCTACACGGAACTCTAAGCAGCACACTTGCATGCTTGAGTACGGCTTAAAAAAAAAAAAAAAGCTATCTTCTCGTCTCTGGACTGCTTTAAAAGCAGTCTAGATTGAGAAGACCGCAGACATTAATGAAGATGCCCGGAAGTCATTATGGTTTTAACCTCAAGAAATAGGTAGCTGACGGGACTGTGAAGTCAGCAGCCTGTCACATAATCTGAGTATGTGACATGGCTGCTGATTAGTCCTGTTACTCTTCTCCTCTCACGCTTTAGTTGTGAGGGACACAGCGACAGAGTGAAAACACAAGAGACAAGCAACAAGCGAACAGAGAGTAAATCAACAATCCGATCGGAGATTAGTGTTTAAAGTTAAAGGTAAGTTCTAGTTGTCAGTTTTTGTTTTCGTGGCAGGGTCAACCAGATACTTGTGAAATCTTGGTGCAATAATGCAGTCTCCTATATAAATTTTTGTTGTTGACATCCTGGGCCTATAGGGTGGCAGGGTCAGCCAGACAGTAGTAGGCCAAATCTGCTGTGAGTTTTGAGGGGTGTTTATGATGTCTTTCTAACAATATCCTGGCATGTTCAACCAGATACTAGTAGGTGATCTATGTGTTTTAGAGGCTGTTGATGACTTTTTTAATATAATATCCTGGCAGGATGTATGTTATTTCATATCTGTTCATGTGTATACTGAATGCCTGTTTAAAAATGTTTGTAATATATGTTAGAGCTTTTCTCCCCAGCTTACCTCTCAACTGTCGAGATTTTTGCAGTATGTCCAAATTTTGGCCTCATATTTTTAGTCCGTTATTCATAAAATTTGTGGTTTTCTGGAAAATTGCTGTGGATTGAAGTCATCAAATAGTGATATACATTCAGACTTCATACCTTTCAGAAAATGCATGTTAACACAAATCCTGTTATTCTAGCAACTTTCTAAGTTTATAACAGCAATTGTTAAAAATCTGTACCTATTGTTGTGCCCCCATTATTTTAGGCTTTGTCCAGATTTCTAGTGTTAAGCTTCTGGTGTCATTCTAAAGAGATCCAGTATTTTTCGGCCCGGGACGACATGGTCGACAGACCAATATGCTTTGCCAGAGATGGCCTGCACCTGTCGCCCCTGGGATTCCGGATACTGGCTAAAGCTCTTGCCACCCCTATAATTCCTTTTTTAGGCAAGGTTCAAATGCTAAATTCACCACCATAACAGGTACAAGCAAGAAAACTCTGAGGGTAATGCTACTCAATGCTAGAAGTCTAAACTCAAAATGCACTCACTCGAGGCACTCCTTAAAATGGAGAACATAGACATCTGTGCAGTGACAGAGATCTGGTTCAAGGCTCCAGAGAGCACCCCTGTATTACCAAGCTATAATTCATACCACGCCTTTTGGCCACCTAACCTGGACCGAAACATTAAAAGGCAGAGGAGTGTCCATATTCATTAAGGATAGCCACACCTCCAAGCTAATTGCTCAACATAATGCATCCAAAATTATCCAAGTCCAACTAACACTGGGCAAGACTGCAACCCATGTTGCAGCTTGTTACAGATCCCCCACCATGCCCCAGGATTCCTACTCATCATTTCTTAGGATACTGGAAAATATTAAGGTACAACCCAATACCTTAATTATGGGTGATTTCAACCACCCCACCTTCAACTGGGAAAACTACTCATGTACCAACTCATTCGCTCAATGTTTTCTGGAATTCATAAATTCCAAAGCATTGGATCAGCTTGTCCGCACCCTCACCAGGGGTAGCAATATCCTGGAACTGGTCATTACCAATATGGGTAACTGGTGTTCCACGCCAAAGGTCAAATCCTTGCTGGTCAGATCTGACCATAAGCTAAATCACCCTAGAAATCCATATCCAACCCCCACCCCCCATTAAGGAAACCACCATCAAAAACTACTCCAAAGCAAACTTCATGCTTAAGACAGAAGTGGCAAACTTCACGACACCCATGCAGATGGAAAATAAAAGTACGACTGCTGACTCTTACAGAAATGCACTGTATAAGCACATACATGAGTGCATGGATCGTGCCATCCCCAACAGAACCAAAATCCTCCAAAGCCAGTTATGAAAATAAAATTGCCACTGATTCCAAAGACAACCACAAAGCATTCTAAAGCTATGTCAGGAATCTCAATGGCAACACTCAGATCTGCTCTGAGCTACAGCACAATGGCACTAAATATACAGAACCAACTGATATTGCCAACATCCTGGCAGATAGGTTCAGTGCTACCTTTAGACCCCTCTCACCCTCCAAAGGGCCCATCTTAATACCGGAAGAATGCAAAGCCCCTATAATCACAGATGAACAAGTAAAGACCGCACTCTCTAAAGCCAAGAAAACAGCATCCATGGGACCAGACAACATTCCAGTCTGCGTACTGCACGAACTACAGAATGACCTAGCATCCCACCTAAGTACCATGTTCAATCATAGCCTCACCTCAGGCTATGTGCCTACTGAATGGCTCAGTGACAATTTTCCCACGCCACAAAGGGGGTACCCACCACAGACCCCGGAAACTACCACCCCATTAGCCTGACAAGCCTGGTCTGCAAGGCCATGGAATGTATCATCTTGGAGATTGTATACAAAGACATAGGTACCTCCAAACCCTGGACCCTACTCAGCTTGGGTTTGTAAAAGGTAGATCATGCCTAATAAACCTGATTGACTTCTTTGAAGCAGTCACTAGAGCTGTAGACGAGGGCAAGGTAGTGCACACAGTCTATCTTGACCTTGACAAGGCTTTCAATACCATCCCTCCCTCTGGAATTATAGATAAACTCACTAAACTGGGCATAAATCCCTATGTCACAAGATGGGTGGCCAACTGCCTCACTGACAGAACCCACACAGTAAAAGTAGCCGATTCCAAGTCCGACTTTAGACCAGTGATGACTGGAGTACCACAGGGTTCAGTCCAGGATCCTCTCCTGTTCGGCATCTACTTCTCTGAGGTGCAGGCCAACACAGAAGGTCTTTGGCTAACAAAGTTCACAGATGACTGCAACTGGGAGCCATAACAGAATCACCCAATGAAGTAGACATTCTAAAAAAGGGCCTCACAGAGACAGATGCTTGGGGTCAAAGTCATGGCATCAAGCTCAATGCGAAGAAGTGCATAGTCATCCCCATTGGAAAAAACTCAGTACCCATGAACTACCACATAGGTGGTAGCTCACTAAACACGAAGTGTGATAAGAGACCTCGGGACACAGGTGGACAGTATTCTCTCCTTTGATAACCATGTCACCACAGTAGTCAGGAAATCCTTCTACATGGCACACCTCATCACAAAAGGGTTTTGCTCTAGAAAAAAGGAGGTCATTGTTCCTCTCTACTCATCACTCATCAGAACCAGAGTACAATGCCCCATTTAGCATGTATCTCACAAGACACCTACAACAATTGGAAAGGCTACAGAAATACCTCACTAAGAGGATTACCGGCTTCAAACAGATGCCATATGTAGACAATCTCAAAAAACTCCAGCTCTACTCAGTTGCATATCGCCTTCTCAGAGGCAATCTCTGCCTAACATACAAAGCTATGTCAAACCCAGAGCTGTTGGACATGCTACACTTAAAGAAATCCCAATCTCTCCGAACCACACACTGCAGGGACCTAAACCTCATCACCACAATAAACAGAACATGCTGGAGGGACAGATTCCTATCGCAGAGACTTCCCATACTCTGGAACAAACTACCCATTCATGTCAAGCAAAGCTCCTCATTGGCCCACTTTAAGAAAAATCTTGAGGACTGGATGGAAAATAGAAAATTCACCCTGGGGATCACTTTTGCAGCACTGCTTAACAGGGGCACAGAAAACTAATTTTCTTGGATGGCGAAAGCCAGGGAACCTTTTTGGCTAGGTTTATATAGGCCCCAGGGCCAATAGCCAAGTACCTACCTATGAGCCTAACAGGTTGACAGGTATGCTTCCTGGACATAAGTTAAAAAGTTTTTTTTTGACTAAAGACAGTTGTGCAAACTTGGGTAAATAAAAGTAAAATAAATAAAATTAAATGTGCATTTGTGTAAGGTGAGCTGGCACACAAGTCGTGATTAATATTTCTATCAACTAAATGAAATTAATGCAAGTCTGTTAATTTAATCCTGGCAGGGCCAAAGCAGATATTTTTGTTTGATAATGGGGAGGAGGGCTGTTAGTGAATGAAATAAGTTGACTGGCCCTGCTGCTTACTGTTGGATTTCTGGCTTTGCAAGATTAATGTGTATTTTAGTAAAGTCAAGTGTCATACAAGTTTGTGTCAGTATCTCACAGAATCACTGGCACATTAGACATTGGAGTGAGCTTGAATTGTGAATAATAAATTAAGATAGCACAGTGGGATGTCCAAATCTCCTTACTTTTCACTTGGCATTGGACAAAACACAAATTACCTTATACAGTATAATGTATATTTACTATATGATGTGTACTCATATTAGTTTCATGCAGTCAAGACCAACTAATATTTTTTTACTATTAGAGATATTTAGGTGTTGTGCTGTTATAGCATAATGTAAACATCTCAATAGCTCTGAAATGTTATTAAGTCTAGTATTTGGTAGACTATTCAGCATGTGAAACAGTGACAGAGCAGTTATTTTATGTATAATGGTAAGCAAGATTGGTGTTGATCGAACTGTACCATAGTTCTGCCCTGTGAAGTTATTCCCACCCCTTTCTAGTAGGCCCCTCCCATCAGCTGTCAAAGTCTAATTATTGTCCTGTGTGTCAGTAAGGTAGTTCTCGTACATTTTTCTGATGTAATTGTCTAGGAAAACATGGTGAGTTTGGTAATTGTTTGAATATGCACATTTGTACGTTTTTTCAATGCGTTACTGTTTTAAACTACACAACGATTCACAGCTTGTTTTCATTAAGACTGCAGGAAAGTACAGAACTTCAGATGGACCACAGCTGGGTAACACAGAATGATTTTTTGTCTAATGTTGTACAAAATGTTTAAGGTTAGGTCATCACATAGTGAGATTCAAGAAATAGCTAAATAGTAGTTGAACTGGAATGTAAGATCCAGTTAAAATGCAAAAAAGCAACTGTGCCATAAAGCATACAGAAAATCCTTATTTCCTCTACAACATATTATGGTAATGTAACATATATAATGGTTGTCAGTACAGTAATAAAGCAAATACATTTAACCAAAGGCAAGCTCATCGATAACTGTAAAACTGGAGTGTCAAAAGATATGAGGAAAGAAACCGTTATCCACAGCGTTTACAAAAATAGTTACTTGAAGACGAGTGTAGTATAACAGTGGCAGTAACAGTACTAGAAATGTAATTAATTTGCAGAGAAACCTGACAGCAAATCTACCATGTTTCATACTCTTTATGAGGGACAGTATTGCTCTTTGTAAGGAAAGTGAACTTATTAAATTGACATGCATGTATATATTGTGGAAAGGCAGCAATGCAGGCCAAACCAAAATAAATAAATAAATAAATAAATAAAAAATGGAAATGAGAAGTATAGCTGAAGAGGTTCCATCAAGAAACCCCATTCGCCTTTGGTAGAAAATGTTAAAGTCTATATATATATATATATATATATATATATATATATATATATATATATATATATATATATATAGTGCTTTTGGGGCAAACCTCAGATCGCAAGCAGTAGAACATATTGATAAAGGGCATTCTTGTCTTCGCACATAGTTGAGAATAGCAGGATTTTAGACCAAAGTGTGGGCAGTGCTGAAAATGAGTCATCATAGCCAAAGTTAAGCCATCACTCCTGGCCTATGGGTATCAAAGTTTGCAGATGACTGTAAATTAGGCATTATTCGGTCTTCCACTGACTCAAGATTGCTCCAAGACGAGTAAAACCATGTTAGCATTTCGAGGAAGGACAATGGTCTCAAATTAAATGCAAAAAAAATGTAGTATACTTCATTTTAGCAGTGTAAACATTTTCGCATACGAAAAGGTGACTCACCCCTCCAATCAAAACAGTACTGTAAAGGTTCTAGGCACTCATCTTCACAATTCACTGTTTCACCATCATGTCGCCACAGTAGTTCAGAAAGCCTTTCATCTGCCTCATCTAATTTTCAAAGCCATCTTCTCTAGAACAAAAAAATCCCCCTTTACTCACATCTCATTTGACCAATTATTGAATATAATTGAATATAATTCACCTTTTGTCATGCATTTATCTAAACATGTTACTCACTTGAAATTCCCAAGTGGTTCATAGCTAAAAAGCTCATTGGCCTCAAAAATCTTAGTTATCAAAACAGATTAGCAGCCTTCTCTCTAGAGTCAGTCTCTTTCAAACTTCTTCATGGAGGTCTGTGTCTAGCATTTTGAGCCATGAAAGATCCAACACTCTTTGACCTCCTACTTATTGACAGAGCAACATGTACCTCAAATACTTGCTTAAAGGAATTAAACCTTCAGTAAAAATAAACAAGATGCCTTGACATGATAAATTCACATCACAACATATTCATATATCCAGCACCACTGGAAGAAAGTCCTACTACATGTCGAGCAGAGTACTGCCACATTCAAGGTGAACTAGCAAAACTGAATGGACAACCACAAATTCTCCCTCCCATATCTTGGACTGTCTTGCTCTTCTTGAGGCTAGAAGGAACTTTTGAATACCTTTTTTGTGTGGGCTTGTAATCATCTGCGGGCTGACTACCTAGTACTTACCAATGAACCTATGAATCTAAATGATACAGGTCATCATCATTTTTAATTCACATTTCAGTCAGTCAAAACTAAGGGCTTTGGCCTTCAATATGGCAGATTTAAAAAAAAAAAAAAAAAAAGTCAAGCAATACCCCAGAAAAACTGTAACTAACAGGCATGAATTCATGATAGAAGATCAAAGTGGACACATCAAAGCTACTCTCATGAGGACACTAGACATATACAAATCTGAGTGGGAACAATGTAGCTTTCAATGCGACTTCAAAGGTGAGAAAAGACCATGCAATATTTGGAAAATTAATGGAAACCTAGTTAGAGGAATAGTGGGAGTTATTGTAATTAAAAACTGAAGGAGGAAGGGAAGATAAAATAAAAAAAATAAAATAAAAAAATAAAGTATGAGACAAAGAAAAGTAAACTAGTTCTGTTAAGAGGGGGAAATACACATTTTACAGATGAATAAGTGAAGAAAACAGGCAAACAAAGCAGTTGTTAAACTGAAAAGGGATGATGAAAGGTAGAGACAGAAGGTAATAAATAAGCTATTGAAGGAGTCATGACGAACCTTTGACCAATATTAAATACTTGCAGTTCCAGGTCCGAGGTGGTCTTGTTTGCTTGTCCATCTTTCATTTATTTCTTTTGTGTGCAGTCAGCTCTAGAATTATTCATAAATGCCTGACCTTCAATTTTGAGCCAAAGAGAAAGTTAATGTCAAGTTTTTGCAAATGATTCTGCTGGATTAAGGTTTGCTGCCTTATGTTGTCCCCTCAGGAATTGCACAGGGTGTCCGAGGGCATGGCAACTCCAGTCTGCTTTGCTCTGGCAGAAGCTAAACTGATCAGAGGAATGCTGCTGCAGTAAACCAGTGACAAAGGGAGGGAATAAATAGTAAACTTAACAGTCTACCAAGGATCAACAGTCGTACTACATTTATTTATTTTACATTTGTTGACCGGGAGTGTCAGGCGCTTTTTCAGTGGAGGCCCGGGGAGAAAAGCTCCAAAGATATACAATGCAATAAAAATAGCAACACAGATACATTTCAATAAAAATAGCAATACCGGATTTTGGTAGTTAAAATATGTAAGCTACATACATGCATATTGTTGACAGATAAAACAGTACTATAAACAAAAGAGAATGTTAAAAAAAAAAGTAGAATAAGTTGTATGTTTTGGTTTAAAAAGAGAGTTGAGTAAATATAAGATTTTGTATGCAGAGTAGCAGAAACCTAAAAGGTTACATAAGAATTTCAGGGAGCAGAGTATACAAGAGGCTTTGGAGGTTACATAGGAAGCATAGAATGTAGTTAATGGTAAGTTTTAGTAAGTTAGTTTGCCTGTACTATAGGTAAGTAATAATCAGGGAGAGTGAGTACAATGGCAGGACCAGTGTTTTTTAAAGTGGTCTTTGGTTGCTAGCTTGAATTGTTTGGAGTGAGGCAGGGTCCTTATTTCTAGTGGGAGTTTGTTCCAGGCAATAGAGAGATGGTGGCTATATAAGTTGCACCTGCTGTTGGATTTGGGTTTATGGATTTTTAGTAGGTCTTTGGTTGAGCTTCAGAGAAGTCTGGTAGGAGAGTAGTGAGAGAAGTCTGGTAGGAGAGTAGTGAGAGATGAGAGAAGATAGACTTGAGCAGAAATCAGGCTGATATCTGATGGAGTGTATGATTTGGAGTTGAGATTGTCGGAACAAGTGAGGTAGTTCGGGCCAGTTCAGGTATTTTAGGGAGAGACAGTGGTGAGATTTATGTTTGTTAAGCTGCAAATCTAGTTACTTTGTGGTAGGTTGATTCTAATTTTGTAAGTAGGGAGGAGTTCAGATTTGTGAGTATTTGGGAACAATAGGTTAAGCGTGATAGAAGGTAGGCATGTGTAAGAGAAATCATAGCTTCAGTAGTTAGGAATTTGTTGCTCCTGTACAGTAGTCCCAGCTTTTGGTGTTTTTTTTTTTTTTGATACAATTGTTAATGTGAAGGTCAAATTTTAGTTGGTCGTCAATGGTAATGCCAAGGAGTTTTGTGCTAGTTTCGATTTCTATAGGAGTATTGTTTAGGGACCTTATGGAGAAGGAAAGTTTAATGTGGTTTGCAGATTTAGGTAGAGTGGTAATTTTGTTTTATTAGGGTTGAGGACGAGTATGAGAATGAGCTGATTATTAGTGAGCCATGTCTCTACTGAGTTGAAAGATGTCTGGGTATTTGTTAGGAGATCTAAGGGGGAATTAGCAATAGTTATGACTGTAGAGTCATCTGTGTATTGGACAGTGTTAGACTGAGGACAAGAGGAGTGGAGCGAGTTGGTGAAGATATTAAAGAGTAGAGGTCTAGAAATGGAACCTTGGGGAACACCAGTTCTTACTGAGAGAGGGGTAGATAGTGTTGAGTCCCATCGTACTGGCTGCAGCCTATCAGAGAGATAGCTAGAGAACAATGCGACTGTATCAGGGGAGAAGTTTAGGTCTACAAGTTTTCTAAGTAGCAGTGTGTGTGAGACAGTGTCAAAGTCTTAGAAAGGTCAAGGAATAGACAGGATATGAGTTTGTGATCATCTATAACAAGGGCCAAGGTGTTGAGAAATGATAGTAGAGCTGTACTATGCTTGGGATGGAAGTTATGCTGTGTTGGAGTGAGAAGTTTTCCTTGTAAAAGATGATGCATAACGTGTTTGTGTATACATTTCTCAAGGATTTGGGAGAGAGAGGAGAATATAGCGATAGGTCTGAAATTAGATATTTCTGTGGAGTTACCTCCTTTATGAATAGAATGCATGTAAAACTGTTTCCAGATAGAAGGAACATTATGCTCAGAGATGGAGGGATTGGTTAGTATAGATACAGGCATAGCAAGGGAGTGTGCAGCAATCTGGAGAAAGCAAGACTAATATTGTCTGCTGATATAGACATGGTTTGAGTTGTTTTTAATTTCTCCAAGTCTTGGGTATCTAATACCATGACGGAAATGGACCCCATTCCTATGTCAAAGTACAATTAAAGTTCATGAAATTAGTATTGTTTTGCTCTTTGATGTCAGCCAAAAGTGCTCTTCACAGCACCCACAATGTGCCCAGTAATGACTCCTCCTGCAATTCATATTGTGTTACATGAATTGGTAACATATCTAAATACACTTGTAAATTATTTTTTATAAGACCCATTGCTCCTACTACTATTGGAACTGTCTGGGTATCTTTCTTCCACATGGCTCTTGTTTCTGCCTGCAGATTTAGGTATTTTATGACTTTGTGTCTCTCTATATGCAAGACACTGCAGTCACTGAATGTGGCAATTTCAATGATCAATGCTACTTTTGTCTTCTTTTCTTGGACCACTATATCCTGTTTTCTATCATCTGTCTTTTGATCTGTTGGTATTGGGTGATCCCATGTGATATAAACTTCATAATTTTCTATGATTCTTTGTGGCTCATGTTTCCAGTGTTTTTCAGCCACTTCGATACCATAATGTTTGCACAGTCTCGTGACATTATTATGCCATTCAGTATGCAGTCCCTCTGCCATTAGTGCGTCACAATCAGCAACAAGGTGTGTGACTGTTTCCAATTCGGTTTTACAAAACCTACATATGTCTGTTTCTCCCACATGTTCAATGGACTTAGTAAACCAGCGTGTACTTAGCCCACTGTCTTGGACTGCCAATATTAACCTTTCATTTCTTGATGTGAATTCACCTCTCCTTAACCATTCCTGCATTCGTTCTTGATCAACATGAGGCTCTTCCAAAAGTTTTCTATACTTCCAACTATATTTATGTTTTGTCCACATTTCTTTCCTTCTTATCTGGTCCTTCACCTTATATTCTTTCTTTTGTTTTTTTAGCACTTTCAATTGCTGCCTGTTTTTTTATCCACTTCTGGTTTGATTTACATTCCTACTGGACGTCGATATGCTTCTGCTAAATTAAGCAGAGATGCCATCTGAGATTTATTCTCCTCATGTTTCAAAACTTTCACTACATTTGGATCTTGTGAGGTCAGCAGATATGTGTGGAGTCCCACAATTGCAGATCTATAAATGTAACCAATTTCAAGGAGGCCCATCTCTCTTTCAGAATGGGGAATATACTGATTTTTATAAATCATTTGGTGTGCATGAAGCATCCTTCTTGTTTTAATATCCAATCTATCCAACACTTTTTGGGGCCAGTCAATCACTCCAAAACTATAAGTTAGGACAGGAAGAGCAAATTGATTTATAGTTTGGATCTTATTCCTAGGTGTCAATGCTGTTTTCAGGATTAATTTAAGATTTAAGGTTTGAGCTTTGAGAGTAGAGTTCTGATATTTCAAAACAAGTGATACAGAACTGCCTAATCATACTTCACACTGGCAAAGGAAACTGAAGGGTGTGGCAATTAATTAAATATACTGAGTGGGGGTGCTGCAATTAATTAAATATACTGAGTGGTATATGAAACAAATGATTTAAAGAAACTGGCACAATGAGTTTACCTGATGCCATTAAAGAAAAATCTTAGCACATTATCTACATTATCCTACTCAGGGTGGCTCAAACGTTGGCTGCAATACCTTGACCTTCTACTGAGGTCTCCACAGGACCCACAGCATTGGTCTTAAGTCTTATGTTTCTGGTTTACAATTTTTTATAGATAGAAATACAGACATTTCATATATATTTTAAGTAGGTGAGGCCACTGGGTGTAAATGACCTATTTATAGGGGCAACCCAGGAGCATTGTCTTAACTGCAGATAAAGGTGGAAAGAATCAAACCCTGTACCTTTACTTACTGAAAGCAGTTTATTAATAGTTCAGAACCTTAATCCTAACCTTAATCCTGCCAATCCTAGAAGCACCACTCCAGAATTGGTGCATAAATTGGCCAACCCAGAGGTTTCCTTGAAGGAAGTCGACTGTTATTTGAGAGATGCTAAAGCCCACACTGAATTCATTTTAATGTAAAATATCTGTATGGCTTCAGGGTTACAAGACCAAAAGAAGAGAATATGAGGAGACAAAAACTTTTTCATTTATGAATTGCCCAATGTTTAAAGAAAAAGAATTTAAGAGTTTCTAAGAGTTTTACTCACAAAGACTTTCAAGAACCCCTCCCTGGAGAAGTTACAGTTACAAAATACAAACAGGTAAACTACAGGTAAAGTCAAGAGAATCAGCTAATCATGACTGATGATACGGTATGCTGTACAGATAACAAAAAAAAATCTTAAAATGGCTTGGTAAGAGGTGCCCATAACAAATTTAGTGTGTATCTGTCAGTCGATGGCACTTTCAGCTAGTGCCAAATGATGAAGAAAATTCCAGCAAATGACAGTAAGGTCCTATTTTTTGTTCCACTGTTCTGTGACCTCAGAGTAGGTATATTTAAGTTAGTATGGGGGGTGTCCTCCCACAAGGTGGTGTGTGTGTGCGTGTGGGGAGGGAGTCCCCATGCAAAAAAAAAATGTATATATATATATATATATATATATATATATAGAGAGAGAGAGAGAGATTATATATGTGTGTGTATATATATATATATATATATATATATATATATATATATATATATATACACATACATACATACATACATACACACAGCCCAAAGGTTCATCAAAAGTTGTTTTGGTCATTGGCAAATCTATATTCAAGTGCCAATCAATTGAAAACAGTCAATAAACATGATCACAACAAACTAGGGCAGTATTCCAAGTTTTTACTCAAAATTTCTGCTCATTTAACATATATTTTTCTTTGTTTCCTGTTGCTAATATTACTATAAGCCAGGCAAATTAAAGCTCATTTACAAACTTGGCACTATAAAAGTTTGGTTAGAAGGGAAAAAGTTTGGTGTAAGAGGATCTGGGCAATGGAAAATAGAAATAACCTTTGAATAGATACTATTGTTTAAAACTAAAAGATGATGGAGGGATGCAGCTTTCATGTGACTGCTCCCAGTCTTGTATTACACTTACAGGGTACTGTCTTAATGCATGTACTTTTATAGTAAGGGCTTCTTGAAAAGCTTAAAGTCATATTGTGTTTGGTTACAGCATTTTCATAATATACATAGATCCATTACTGGAAAACATGTTAATCAAATCTGAAAGTATTCTCACATAACCTCACTTCACAAAGGGGGCACAGAAGCCAACCTATTCAGCTATAGACCCGTCATCTTATCTACCGGTTCTAAAAGTTTTAAGAAATGCATACAAAAGCAACTCGTACATCATCCTCTGACCAAACCTGTTACAACCTCCACAGCATGGATTACACCCAGGGTACAATACAGAAATTGCTTTTTTTTCTTTTTCCTTTTTGAACACCATGCCTCAACTTAAAGTAATGGACTTCCTGTCACTTCTATCTTCACTGATTTTAAAGCATGTATCTCTGCATCACACTCCATCTTAATCCAAAGACTACCCAGAGTGGGTGCCTCCAGTTCCACCTCAAAATGGTTTGCAAGTTTTGTTAGCGACTTTTCTCAGGCAGGATAAAGATTACTATTTTGAAAGTCATGCAAGGAAGCATTAATTAAAAGCTGTTCTGGATAGAGGAGTGCTGCATTTTTAACACTAACAGAACTATCCATCATGTGACAGCAGCTCAGCAGGGAGCAGAAAATGTATGTACCACATGCTATCAGCATCCACGGCTGGTTTAGTACCACATACTATCAGCATCCACGGCTGGTTTAATGGTGGATTTTGGCAACATCAGCATCTGAGATGGTATGTCATGGCTAGTGCACTACGTGAAAAACTCCAGCTGAAAATTAATAGTTTTTTTCTTACAGTTTTTTTCTTACAGTAAAGTTAGAGAGACAGAGACATAAATAAAAAGCATCTGTGGCATTGGCAGTTTCATTCTTTAGAAACAAACTTTTTAAATGGATCTCCTTGAAAATAAGGATAGAAAGAAAAAATGCTTGTTTCTTTTGTTTCAGATGTCATACAGCCTCTGAATAATTTTATCCTGCTGATCAAGATGAAGCAAACATTGTGTTAGAATTAAAATAAAGTTGTGAGGTTTGGAGGTTCAGGGTAGCTCGCCCTTCTGCAAAACTAGTACGCTTTTTCCACTTTTGTTTCCATACGATTAATTCTGATATCTTTTTAGGTCCAGTTTGTAGGTTTATTTTGGTTTGTAGTGGTTTGATAACAGTCTCGACTCGATAAAATAACAATACTACTAGAAGAGGGACAATATTTTTTGTTTTTATCCCTGCAGCAGCACGTCTAACCCAATCACTTCACTGAGCTTGCTGAACACACTGTCGGCTGATCCTAGGATTCCACAGCTGAATGACATCACAGCACAATGCTTAACAGTACTGAATAAGTACAATACAAATCTGATCAAATCATGCTTATTTGATGAACACGAGTTTATTTTTGGTTGTCTTACTGTTCCATCTGTATTCTGCACTGCTTGGCCAGCAAATTTTATTGTTGCTATAATTTAAAATGTTTCTCGAGATATTTTCCATATGGAATAAACAAACAGAACAAATTAGCATGCCTTGTATGCAAGCTTATTTTTAGAAAAATAGATGCCCCACTTGGAGTGAGAGTGGTTTGGATGTTGTTTTACAACAGTCAGTGACTGCAAGTGATGTTTTGTACTTTCTAATAATTTATAGCCTGAGGATATCTTTCTCCTGAAAGTTTTGTTTCTCTCTTTGCTGTTGTTTCCCTGCAGTTTTCTTCTTGCCTAGGAGGTAGATTGCACAACTTTACAGAGCTATTTGGTTAATCCTAGAAACTACATTTATAAATAGCTGTAGTACCTTAAAAATAACATTATTTTTGCAAGTAAAATCAGTCAGATAGAATTCTGTATATGTATCATAACTCTTCTATCTAGGAAAAAAAATGTATTAATATATGCACACAACTGCACGAACGCACACACTTGCATGTGGTGTGTGTGTGTATATATATATATATATATGCGTGTGTGTGTATGTGTGTGTGTGTGTGTGTGTGTGTGTACTCACACCTGTCTGTATGCATGTACATGCATGAGTGTGTGTGTGAGTATGTTTGTGCATGTGGCTGTGTATCTGTTTGTGTATATATATGTATTTGTGCGTGCATGTGTATGCAGTATGTAAATGTGTGAGCATGTGTATAGGATTGGAATAACTGTGATAAAACACTTATCAGATATGCATACGTATATTTATGTGTTTCTGTTTTTCTATGTATACATATATGTCAAAAAGCAACTAGACTCATAACAGCTCTTTTAATTTAAAAAGTGGCCAGGTAAACAACTGAAACGTTATTTCCTTCCTTAGCTGTGAGACTGAGTAAACAAATGTTTAAATTTTTCTTAAGGTAGTGTCTTTCTAAGTAACATGACTGCGTATCCAAATATATTAACTAGTTACACAATAACTTCTTTGTCCTCTGATGACCATGTAAGACTCCTCATTGTTCTAAGGGATATTCTTGTTAGTCACCCAAAATTATAGAGGTTTTCTAACTACTTTTTAACAAACTGAGACACCTTTACCTCCAACATAGAATATATCAAACAATTCCTAGTCTTAAAAAAAAAAAAAAAAAAACGCCCCGAGCAGTTGTTAAAACATCCTATAAGAGGGCACATAATTCTTGACCTGATTCTTACAAATATGGCTCCCTCCTGCACTACTTCTTTAGTATCACCTTCCCCATTAAAATCTTTGCACTAACATATATAGCAAATGCCATTCAGTTTTAAGACTCCAAATATGCCAACCTCAACTTATTTTATGAGGAAATACTAAAATCCATTTATGACTCTACTACCCCAGACTCTCATAGAGCAGGAACCTTTACTAAGGAATTCTGCACCCATTTACAAATATGCACAGAAGTAGCAGTTCCTACAAGAGCGAAGTATCACGGGGGAAAATAATACCCCCCCAGATCCACCACCATAAATAGTCTACTGCTAAAAAAAAAGAAACTCCTTAACTTATACAGCAGATCCAAAATCCATCTTCTGAAGGAAAATGTTAAAAGCATGTCAAAATGAAAAACTCTATCAGGTCCTTCACTAGCTATGTTAGAAAATTAAGTAATATTATACCATGATCCCCCCAAAACGTGCACGCTGATTGGCCAGCGTGTTCGTTAGTTATAGATTATACTAAAAGAAAAAAAGACCCGGACTTTTCAACGAGGTTTATCTCTACTCTTTGCCACTGTACAGCTATGTCAAATTAAAATAACATGTTTAGAGCGCAAAGGCAAATTTTAGCTTATCGTTTATTTTAAACTCGTCTTAATATATGTTAAACCCATTTTCTTCGCGAAACGTGTTTAAAAAGCTATAAAAAGCATTGGAGAATGATGAGCAAGGTGTAACGCTATGTTAACATGGGTTTAACAATAAGAGATGTTTTAAAATAAGAAATGGACTGTCGTCTTGCTTGTTTAAAAATTTTAACTATATTAAACTCTCAACAACAGCCGAGATCTTGTTCGCTGCTGGCAGCTTAGATTCATTCTTTAACCCACAACTCTGATGTACCCTCGCGGGCGCGGCAGTACATCAGGGCACTACAGCCGGATATGAACATCTGCGGAAGGGCGATAATTATTCATTATTATTAAATATTATTAAAGAAGAATAAATGGTTATAATTGCATAAATAAATGCGTAATTATAATGGCTTTACCTGGGTGTGGGTGTACCGCAGTTGGCACCGGTTGGGAGTTATAATAGCCTACATTGCTGTGAATTTATTCACAATGACTTATCCTCTTCTGGCCCAAAAGAGGTTGCCAATATCCTTCCAAACAAATGTAGTGCCAGCTTCACACCCAAAAGTTTTATGCAAAGTACTGAAATTCCTGAATCCTTTACTCCCTTAATCATTGCTAATGATCATTTACTGAGCTGTGTGAAAGCTTACCCTATTAAGCAAGACGCTAACATACATCTATCATGCTATTTGTTGGTACAAATACACATAGACGATGTCTTCCATTGGGGTTAGGGAAGCTTAATGGTTAATATGATATTTACCTAACATACACAAGGTACAGGGTTTGATTCTCACCTTTGGAAAATTTGACTAGGTCTAAAATGGCCCCCTAAGGCAGCTACCCTAATATTTAATTATGAAACTACTAACCAAGATAAAAAATACTTCCTCCATGGAACATGGCAAAATACCAGTTTAGTTAATTAATAGTGTTAAACATGACTTTGCAAACTCACTTCTTAAATTATTCAGCTTATTAGTTTTAGTCCTGATGAGTGGCCCACTACAGTAGTGATGCCTTTCTGTAAGGGTGGTATTATAACTAGCCCAAGACTATCAAACAAGGCTCATATGCAAAGCCATGGAATGTATTATATCTGACCTCATTAAGTATGATATCAAGAATATTATTAGACTTGACCCCCACAGTTTTACTTAGTCTGTTGAATCTTTTTGAAAGGGTTACAGAGACTGTAGGTGGCAGCTATGCTGTAAACACAGATTATCTTGACCTAGTCAAGGGTTATGACACCATTTCTCATGCTGTCATATGACAGAAGTTAAACATTTAAAAATCAGCCCATGTGTGTAAGATGGTTAACAAAACATTGGAAAGAGTCCACACAGTGCAAGCTGCAGCTGCCTCATCAGGAAGAATGAGAGTGACCAATGGTGGCCCTCAGGGCTCAGTTCTGGGACCTCTACATTGTGGCCTTTAATCCATAGATGTACAAACAGAGAGCCAAGACTTCTGGATAACAAAATGTGCACAGGACTGTAAACTAAGGGAAGATGTTTGTCACCCACCAATACCTAACCCTCTCTATTAAATTCTTCCTACTAAGAATGGGCTCACACTAAATCCTAAAAAGTATATTATTGTACCTTTTTTAGCCAACCCTCCTCTCATCATACTGTATTGGATAACACACCACCACAAAAACAAAAATGTCCTCTGTTTTTACAGTTGTCAGGAAATCCTTGTATTTAGCACAGCTAATTGATAAAGGAGTATTAATATTTAAACGGGTTGGATAGTCATAGTTACTCTCTTCAACCACCACCTGAGTGCTGGCTTTGTCCCAGCTGAGTTGAAAACAGTAACTGTTATCCCCTTTCATAAAGGAGGTTACAGCAACATTCCCTGTGAACTACGGGCCCATAAGCTTAACCAGCTTCTCTGTAAGGCCATGGAATGAATCAACATGGACCTTATAAAGGATATAGATGATCGCCAAAGCCTTGATATGACACAGTTTGGTTTTATCAAAGGCAGGTCATGCCTGTTAAACATGATGGACTTCTATGAAAATGTCACCAGAGCCATAGACAAAGGCAAATCTCTGCATATAGCCTACCTTGACTCAGACAAGGCCTTCGACACAATCTCATATTCTGGAATCATTGATAAAAAGTTGAATATCAACTATGTCATCAGGTGGGTTGTTAACTGTCTCACTGACAAATCACACTCAGTCAAAGTTGGGGACTTTACCTTAATCAGCAGACCTGTTACCAGTGGGGTTCCACAAGGGTCAGTGCTGGACCCCCTATTGTTTGGAATCTACTTCTCAGATGTTCAGGCCAAAACAGAGGGGCATTAAGTTTGCCGATGACTGTAAATTAGGTGCAATCATTCAATCCCCTAACTATGTCAATATACTTCAAGAGGGATTTACACAAACCGATGATTGGTGCCAAAGCCATGGACTCAAACTCAACTCAAAAAAATGTATTATCATCCCCTTCAGTAAAAACAGTATCCCTGCAGAATATCATATAAATAATAATACCCCAAGTAACAACTTAGTAGTGAGAGACTTGGGAATGCAAGTTGATTGTAGCCTAAACTTTGACCACCATTTGTCTACTGTGGTAAGGAAGGCATTCTATGTCACACAACTTATTAGCAAACGCATTGTCTCAAGAGTAAAAGAGGTCATAACACCCTTGTACTCAACCCTCATCAAGCCAGTACTTGAGTACAATGCTCCCTTTGGTGTGTATCGTACAGGCACCTGCAGCAATTTGACAGACCTCAGAGATTTCTAATCAAAAAAATTCAGGGTCTCCAGCACATCATACATCAACAGACTGAAGTCACTGTCACTTTACTCAGTAACATACAGAGTACTTAAAGGAAACTTGTGCCTGGCCTACAGAGAAATCTTGGATTCAAACCAAATGGAAATGCCGCACATCTACAAGTCAAATGGGGCAAGGGTCACCAACTCCAGGGACTTAACCTGGACTGTGACATAAATAGAACCTGCAGTCCGATAGATCTCTCTGAGGTTGCCACTCCTCTGGAACAGGCTACCAAGTTCACATCAAACAAAGCCCCTCTATGACCATGTTTAAGCATAGCCTGGATGACTGGATGGAAAACTGTAAGCTCCTGCCGAAGATTTCACCTATAGGTTCATAGGTTCATAGGTTCATACTAGGCTATCTGCCCGAGGGCATTTATAAGCCTAGCCCATAGTTTTGTGGCTTACGTCACCCCTTTAGTTTGGAGAAACTATGCCCATTATTTTGCTGTGCCTCTGTCAAGCAGTGACACTGAGGTAACCCCTGGGGTGTATCTGCGATCTCCAATCCATTGGTCAAGATTCCTCTTGAACAAGGCCAGCGAGGTGCTCTGCCTCACATAAACCGGGATTTTGTTCCACAGCATAGGGAGTCTTTGGGTGATGAATCTATCCCTCCAGCACGTCCTATTAATAACCATGTCGAGGTTTAAGTCTCCACCCTTGTGGCTCTGAGGGATCTAGATTTTTGAGATGAAGCATGTTCATCAAATCTGGGTTTGACATGGCCTTGTATGTCAGGCATAGGTCACCTCTGAGCAAGCGGTAAGCAACTGAATATAACTGGAGTTCTTTCAGTCGGGCAGCATAAGACAGATTTTTGAGACCCTTTATCCTTTTGGTGAGGAACTTTTGTGGCCTCTCCAGCTGCTGCAAGTGTCGGGTCAGATACATTCGAATGGGGCATTGTACTCAATCATTGGTCTGATGAGTGATGAGTATAGGGAGACTATGACTTCCCTTGATCTAGATGTGAATCCCTTCATGATAAGGTGGGCAATGTAGAAGGTCTTCCTAACTACTTTAGCAATATGAGTGTCGAATGAAAGGCTACTGTCAACCTGGGTTCCCAGGTCCCTAATAACTTCTTCTGTGTTCAGGGGATTGCCACCTATATGGTAGCTAGGGGTAACCTTATTTTTCCCGAAGGGTATGACTATGCATTTCTTGGCATTTAACTTTAGGCCATGGCTCTGGCACCAGTTATCCGTTTCTGTGAGACCCTTCTGAAGGATATCTGTGTCGGATGTGTTTTCAACTACGGCCCAGTTTGCAGTCATCTGCAAACTTTGTCAGCCATAACCCTCCTGTGTTTGCTTGTACTTCAGAAAAGTAGATGCCAAACAAGAGTGGGCCCAGGATTGAGCCCTGTGGGACACCACATGTGACAGGCTTTGAGTCTGACATGGCGCCAGCAACTCTGACCCTGTGGGTTCTGTCACTCAGCCAGTTTGCAACCCATCTTGTAATGTATGGGTTTACATTTAAGTTGATGAGTTTTTCAATGATACCCGAGTGAGGTATTGTATCAAAAGCCTTCGCCAGGTCTAGGTAGGCTGTATGGACTGCCTTTCCCTCATCAATGGCCTTGGTGACTGTTTCGAAAAAATCAACCAAGTTTAGAAGGCATGATCTGCCTTTGACAAAGCCAAACTGGGTTGGATCCAAAGTCTGCAAGTTCCCTATGTCTTTATTTATGAGATCCATTATGATCCTCTCCATGGCTTTGCAGATAAGGCTTGTCAAGCTAATGGGACGGTAATTTCCAGGGTCGGTGGAGGCACCGCCTTTGTGGAGTGGGACCACAGTCGCTGCGCCACTCCTGGAGTGCGTATCCGGAGGTGAGACTAAGATTAAACAGCTGTCCTAACTGTGGGTTTAATTCCTCGTTGAGTTCATGGAGCACACAGCCGGGGACACCATCAGGTCCCATGGATGCTGTGTTCTTTGCCTTGGAGAGAGCAGTTCTCACCTGGGCGTTAGAGATGTTTGGGGGCTACAATCATTTGGTATAGATATCTCTCCTTTAGGGGAGGGGAGAAGTTTGCACTGAACCTGTCAGCCAGTATGTTGGCAATGTCTGTAGGATCAGTAATCTTCACATCATTTTGAACTAATTCTGAGCATATCTGGGAGTTTCCTCCTAGGTTTCTGACATAGCTAAAGAATGCCTTATGGTTGTCTTTAGAGTCCTTAGCTATTTTTTTCTCAAAATTAGCTTTGGATAATTTTATGACAGCTCTTAGCTTTTTACTTATAGTGATCAGCGGTGTCTTACCTTTTAAGGATTTTGCTCTATCTTGTAGTAGCTTTCTCCTTTTGTTGTGGAGTTTGTTTATGGCTGCGGTCCACCAGACTGGACGCTTGCCTTTGGTACAAAGAGTCTTTGTTTTGCTTGGGATTGCCTGATCCATGCAGCCCTGCAGGTGCTGGTAGAAGGCATTTGTAAGTGATTCAGCGGTTTGAGTAATGTTAACCGCCGGCTCAGGGGCCTTAAAGGAGACCACACTAGTCTTTAGAAGTGTGAAGTTGGCTTTAGAGAAGTTCTTTACTGTGGTCTTTTTCATTTCGGGTGGGGGCGGGATGAGGACCTCCAGCGAGATTAGTTTGTGATCAGATCTCACCAGTGAGGGGTATACTTCCGCCGTTGAACATTGTGCTCCCATGTTCGTGATGATGAGATCAAGTATGTTTTCTCCTCTTGTGGGGATGGTGACTAGTTGTTCCATGGCATTTGAGTTTATGAATTCCAGGAACTTTTGGGCTAGAGTGTTTGGGCTTGAGTAGTGTTCCCAGTCTATATTAGGGTAGTTGAAGTCACCTAGTATGATGGTGTTCAGAGATACATTTATCCCCTCCAGTGTTTTCAGGAAGGCCATATGAGGTTCCTGAGTTTGCGAGGGTGGCCTGTAACATGCTACAAATTGCAGAGCAGTCTTGCCTATGGTTAATTGCACCTGGATGGTTTCCAATGCATCGTGCGATGCCACCAATCTTGAGGTGTGTGTGTCCTTGATGAATATGGATACCCCTCCTCCTTTCTTGGTATTGTCCGGGTTTTGGGGCCGGAACGCATGATATGAGGTAAAACTTGATAGTGCTGGTGTGCTCTCAGGAGCCTTGAACCAGGTTTCTGTCACAGCACAGACATACTGAGAAGGGCCTCGAGTGCGTGCATCTTGAGGTGGAGACTTCTGGCATTGAGCAGCATTACCCTTAGTTTTTTTTCTTTGTTTTGTTCTAGGGTGGTAGGTTTAGAATTTGAGCCTTGCCTAAAAAAGGCACTATGGGGGTGGCAAGAGCCTTTGCCAAAATCCGGAATCCCAGGGGTGACAAGTGCAAGCCGTCCCTTGCGAAGCAGCGTGGCTTGTCCAGCATGTCATCCCAGGCAGACAGACATTGGATCCCCTTTGAATGACACCAGAGTTTAAGCCAATTGTTAAAGCTGATCATCTTATCTCTGTATTGTGGCATCATTCTTGGTGAAGGTAGGATACTGATCAAGGTCAGGGTCATACCTGCTTGGGCTACATAATCAGAGAGCTCCTCTATGTCTCTTTTCATGTAGTCCAAGGAAGTACGTCTCAGGTCGTTAACACCAGCGTGGACAATGATTGAGTCGTACTTGTACCTGCTGTTGAGAGACCTGAGTGCATGCGTTATGTGGCGGATTCTAGCACCCGACAGGCAGCTTACTGTGACCTTCTCCTTACTCAAGTCTGGTGAGCGGGACGTCAGTGTGTCTGACTATGGAGTCACCAATGACTAGTGTGTCTGGCATTGTGTTTGGCCTCAAGGGCTGTGACTGCTTGACACTCTGACTGTGTGGTCTATGTGTTGCAGGTGTTGTGTTCTGAGGTGGTAGTTGTTTGGGTGTCTGCTTTGGTGGCCTCTGCTGTTTTGGTAGATTTTTGATCAGAGCCTCCGAGTATGTCTTTGTGTGTTTATGTGTATGATTTGAGGTTGTGATGGTATTATGTGAGACTGGGTCTATAGTGTGTGTGGTTACCTTCTCCTCCTGGATATGGGCAGTCATTGCTAACCAAGATATCGAGTTTAGGCAAGCTCCTTTATATTGGGTTTCTCTAGTATTATACTGGGCACACACAGCTAGGCTTATAAAGACCTTCAGATCAATAGCCCAGTAACCACCTATGAATCTATAATCACTCCCTCATACTGATAAGACCAATTAACAGTTACAATGCCCCTTCAGGATTCATCTCAGGAAACATATCAAACAATTAGAAAGGCCCCAAATGGTTTTTAATCACAGAGCTCACAGGCCTAAAGTGCCTGGCTATCAAGTGAGGATGGAAACTATTCCTTTATTCAGTGACTCATGGACTTCTGCGGGGAGATCTCATTGTGCCATTAGGGACCTGATTCATAGGTAGGTACTAGGCTATTGGCCCTGGGACCTATACAAGCCCAGCCAAAAAGGTACCCTGGCTTTTGCCACCCAAGAAAATTATTTTCCTGTGCCACTGTCTAGCAGAGCCACAGAGGTGAGGTTATATTGACCTGGACCTCCTATATCTCCATAAATCCCATGAGTCCAGCAATAATATAACCATAGTTTGGGCCCTGCACCCCCAAACCTCTGGAATAAACTTCCCTTGCATGCTAAGCAGTACAACTCGCAGTCTTCCTTGATGCATAACTTAGACGACTGGATGGGTAATCACAAATATATTCTGGGAATGATTGATACAGCCCTCCTAGGTGCAGCCTGAGGGAGGGTATTTGAAAGGTATAAATGGTTATAAGACTCAATGGCCTTGGAATAAAAACAGATAAGTTTCCCTTAAGTTTTCTAAATGTTTCATCCTTTGCAACAATATTGGAAATAATGCTACAATTTAAGTGTCTTTAATTACAAAACCTGTATACTCCTTCAGCTTTCATTTTTAGATTTTCTTCCTTTTCCAAAGTGGGTGTAATCAGAACAGACAATGTAGGGATTTGCTGTAGCTAGCCAGGAAAGGGGTTATAATTTATCTTCAAAGTTACAATGAACAAGGTGCAAGTATAGTTCTCCTTTGTAAGTACAGCTACAACAATAGCTGGGAATCAATAGATATTGTCAAGAAAGTTAAGGGACAAATCAGCAAAAGAAATTAAACAGTTATGACAATCAGGAATTTATTAAAGCTATGTGCTAGGTGAGGAAGACAATGGAAGATGTATGATAGATAATGCATTAACGAATCATATGAAGTAGTACAGAAACCAGGGACAGGAGATGCATCTGAAAGGAGTACTGAAAACAGCTAGAAGAGCATGAATGTAGTGAACCTAATGATGTCGGACAATATCCATGTGTCCTTTATACTGAAAACAGCTAGAAGAGCACGAGTGTAGTGAACCTAATGATGTCTGACAATATCCGTGTATCCTTTATACTGAAAACAGCTAGAAGAGCACGAGTGTAGTGAACCTAATGATGTCTGACAATATCCGTGTATCCTTTATACTGAAAACAGCTAGAAGAACATGAGTGTAGTGAACCTAATGATGTCTGACAATATCCGTGTGTCCTTTATACTGAAAGCAGCTAGAAGAGCACGAGTGTAGTGAACCTAATGATGTCTGACAATATCTGTGTGTCCTTTATACTGAAAGCAGCTAGAACGAGTGTAGTGAACCTAATGATGTCTGACAATATCCGTGTGTCCTTTATACTGAAAGCAGCTAGAAGACCACGAGTGTAGTGAACCTAATGATGCCTAACAATATCTGTGTGTCCTTTATACTGAAAACAGCTAGAAGAGCACGAGTGTAGTGAACCTAATGATGTCTGACAATATCCATGTGTCCTTTATACTGAAACAGCTAGAAGAGCATGAGTGTAGTGAACCTAATGATGTCTGACAATATCCGTGTGTCCTTTATACTGAAAACAGCTAGAAGAGCACGAGTGTAGTGAACCTAATGATGTCTGACAATATGTGTGTGTCCTTTATGAAACTTCCTGGAAGAACTGAAGTAAAACAAAGGATAGCATGAGGCACTCTATTCGAAAGGGGTAAAATGAGAAAATTACTTGCTGGGAGAATAGTGTGAAGGGCAAAGGAATTCTGTTCCATATATCCATGCAATTCTGGCAATACTGTTTTTTTAAGGACAAGTACTTAAGGAAGGATTTGGAAAAGACATGTTGTAGTCAGAAGTCTCTATATTGTTATTAGATTGGAGACAGTTAAAACTAACGACAAGATGAAATATGAAACTAGACATTATAGTGTAACTTAAATGGTACAATAAATGCTGATAATGGGACAAGCAATGAAACAAAAGTGCCAATGAAAGCATTATTAAAAGAAGAGCTGCACAGTACATGTGCAATAGTCTTAATGGCAGCTGCAATTAAACATTAAGTAGACTTTAGAAACAGAAGTCTTAATATTACCATCTATAGGGACAGTTGATTAAGGGTATGAAGGAGAAAAATAAGAAACAGACTGTGTTGTGTACACATACAAAACATCTGAATAAAAAAAAGATGTAAATAAATGCATGACACAAGTACTTAAAGAGGAAGATTTTACCAGCATGCACAGGGAAGGCAATAAATAAAGAAAATGCAATGATCATTTACAAGAAAGAGTAGGATTAGACAGAAAAAACTGAGTTAAAGCAAATAAATTAAGAAAAAGGCATCTTATGATGGGCAAGAGTGAATGAAGTTTATGTAGAAGTATTGAATTTTGTTAAAATGCTAAACAACTAGAGATTATAGCAAATAAATACTGTAGTGTGTCAAATAATGTCAAGGAATAAAGGTCTGTATATCACTAATAAATTATAGATTTTTCCAGTACATATTTGGATATTTCACCAGGTGCTACCAAAAAGGTACAGGACCATTACCCCTTCCCCTCAGTCGTTATGGTGTTCAATACCTTCAGCTTTTAATCTCTCCACGTAATACTTCTGACTCCTGATGTTACATACATTGATGAATACACACATTTATTTAATGTACTTATTTATTTGTTGACTGGGAAAGTCCACTGGGTCAGAAACCCATTTCCAGTAGAAGCCCAGGGAGAAAAGTTGCAGTTACAGTACAACATTTTTCAACAAAACAATATTTACAATAAAAAGCAGTGTCCTAAAATTGAATAGAGTTTTCGTATAAATTAGTAAAATGCAGAGTAGAGTGTTTTATACACTTAGCTTAGATGTTAGTAATACACATACAGTATTTTTAATGACATTAATTATATGCAGGGAGAAAAGTACAATAGATATATTCATAATAAACAGCTCATTGAAGCACATTATTACATGGAAGTTTAGGCTCAAGTCTGATAAAATTGTAGAGGAAAAACAGTAATAGATATTACCCAAAATTCCTGCCTGCACTTTTGAGTACTGACTGATAAACTGGGAAGAGTTTCCAAAATACCTGATGAGTTTAATTACCACAATGAGTGGAAAAATGTTAAGTGTGCACTTATTTGTCTGTCATACTACTAGACATAATATAGGTTGTCATATAATTTTAAGTCATTTTAAATACGCTGAAGCTGTATGGCACAACGGGAGTCCATCTACATTTCTGCAATGCCCACTAACATAGTTGCTACATGATATGCAATGTGTAAACAGTGTTTTGGTTTTCTTTACATTTCTCAGTACAGGTGCCACACACAAATGTACTTTGCAAATGTTAAATCCAACAGACACTTCCATGACTGCTATACAAAACAAAAAGCCTGGACTCATGTAGAACTGATACTATCTAAAAATTAATTATTACAAACCAAGCCAATCATTTCCTGTCATAATGATTATGAGAAAGAATTAGTACACAATATACTCAACTGGGAAATGTGGCATTCATATGGATAGTGTTCTACATCAGATGAACTCAAAAGATCAAAATGAACTTTCCCAAACATGGCAACATTTTCAGTGAGAGCTGTGATTTATTCTAAGGTACATCCGTCTTAGGAACAGTTCCCTCTTGTATTTGGAATGAGAAAAAATTTCTCACGAGTGGTATGTTGCCCCTTTCTAGAAAAGTGTTTGCGTATTTTGGGATTTAGGTTGACTGGTCAAAAGTCAGTTTCTTAACTCATTCACTCCAGAGCAGTTCAGAAAAAGATGCTTGCCTGCTTAATTCCACCATAGGAACAACAGTGCAGCCTGAGCTCATTTTCAGAAAATCCATTTGTAATACCATACAGAAAACAAATGTTCATAACTCTAACTATAAGAGCTAGACTAAAAATGCAAACCTGAAAGTTGTTCAGTAGACACTGACCTTTCCCACAATGTAAATGTTGATAGTGCATATCAAAGTCATTATTACATATCTGGCAAGGAATGCTGATATTGTGCATATTTACCTTTCTGGAAAAGCAAAGCACAATTTCTTGGTCAATGTTCCATGAAGACCCATACAATTTGTATTTAATTTGTTAGTATGAATGTCAGCTTTAAAATGATACCTTAACCATTACTGTGTGATGCTCCTTTACGGAGATATTCACAGAAATATGAATATAATTTCTCATAATTGATAAATAAAGCATAATATCTCATCGCCTGTAACAGACAGAGCCTATATATCAGTGTAGAAGCTGTGCGTTTCAATGTCAGCTTGAAAATGATGCATCATTTTTGTCATCACCATGCTAGCTTGCAAAGATATGGGAATAATAATAAGTATTGGAAATGTATAATTTTCATAATCCTACAAGACTAAAACTGCGATATCTGTACATGTGTACAGTGCAAAGACAGTTATTTTACCATGTTGTAAGGAGTAACACTGTCTTCAAAATGAGGTATTACTTGGCACACTGACATGTTCCCTTGCAAAGTTATTTACCAAAATATGAAAAAAAATCATAATTTCCATAACCCAAATCCAAAACAAACTTTGATATCTGTACATGTGTACAACATACAGGCACAGTTCTTTTACCATGTTGGAAGTATCAATACTGTCTTCAAAATGAGGTATTACTTAGCACATTCAGATGCTCCCTTGCAAAGTTATTTACCAAAATATGAAGAAAAATCATAACTTCCATAACCTGAGTCCTAACCAAACTTATATCTGTACATATGTACAGCATTCAGAACCAGTTGTTTTACCATGTAGACACATATGATTGTAAATATACACATTCTTGTTGTAACCAACATACTGCTGAATGGGTACATGTAAAGAGAAAAAGAAAGATAAGAACTGCCACTCCACTAATGAACCCAGGACAGGCATGGGACTTCAGTGGTAGGCAAGGCCATCTGATCTGTTTGATAGCTGTGCTGGCTACCCACTCAGACAGCTGATACCACTGCAGTCTCACGACATCCTTCAGTGTCAGCAGTCTGCCTTACCTATGCCTTTTCTCTTTACATGTGTCCATTCAGCAATGGACTTAAGGGATCAAGTTCTGTATTACTAAGTCATTCCTGTCATCTAAACTCTACACATACATGTTTTCTTGGGGGGGAAGGGAATGAATATATGTGATAGGTTAGCTGCTGACATGTGATTTAGTGATGCTCCTATTTAAAATGTATGTATTGTTAATTTTTTTATAGCACTGAGGAGGGGTGCTTGTCCTGAAAGCTTTGCAATAAATTTGGTTTTGTTTGACATGGTTTGTTGTTTTATCAAGTTCTGAAGTTTACCTGAGTAATAGTACTGACCTTTTATAGTTTTAGTCTTCAGTAGAATGAACCACAGTACTTCATAACTACATAAAGTATTCTGTTCTATCCCTCTAAGTATCAGTGCAAACAGGTAACAGTTCACAATCACTTAAATTCCTTTTTCTTTCTCCATTTCTTATTCAAGATGGCAGCATGCACAGTCACAGCGGCTCTATACTCTCCTTTCCGGTGCTTGTTATCTGTATTTTTTGTGTTCATATATATGTTCTTTACTGTTAAGTTCAGTCAGGCAGATCTTTGATACAGTCTGCAAGATCTCTTGCATAAAAGATTTCAGCACCCTCAGGGTGTTGCAAGAGAATTCTTACACTCATATGACATACCAAAGGAAGTAGCAAAGTACTAGACTCTCCTTGGACTGTTGTGAGCCCAGGCATGAGATGAAGGCAGAGGAAGCAAAATTGTGGCTTCAAGTCTGGCCTACAATCTAGGCTTAAGATACATCCTCACAAACCACCTCTTGTTAATGCCAGATCTGCCTCAAACAAAATGGATGAATTTCAGCTACATATTTCTGACAACAATGTTTTGAGAGACTTGTTGTCTTTCGGCATTTCCTGGTTAGGGGTCGCCACAGCAGAATTCTGGTCCGCTAATGATTGGCAGTAGATTTTCACGAACGCAGAGGTGCCAGCTTGATGTTCAACCTTCAGCGAAGGCACGCCCATTTATGCATGTCTTTTGAATGCCCACCCAACTGCGGGGAGGACATGCAGACTCCACACTCCAGCCGAGAATCGAATGGGAGAACCTCTTGCTGTGTGGCAACAATGCTACCGCTGCACCACCTTGCATTTTATTGTTTACGGAGACATGGCTACACTTGTGTATACCATATGCAGCCACTGAGCTGGCAGGCCATGCAGCTTTTCAGTGAGACAGGAATAAAGACTCTGGTAAGAGCAGAGGTTGGGGGTTTGCATCAATGTGAATAACAGTTGGTGTACCAGCGCAAAGACTGTAAACCGTTATTGCTCTCATGATCTGAAATAAAGGACAATCAAATGCATGCTCTTTTATTCACCTCAGGAGTTCATTGCGGTTATAGTTATAGCTGTTTACATTCGGCCAGATGCTAATGCTCACACAGTTCTAGGTCACCTGTTTGACAGCATTAACGTGCAACGAAAAATCCATCCTGAAGCTGTTCATAACATAGCTGGTGATTTCAGTCAGTTCTCCCCAGATTTTATCTAACACATCAAATGTGCAACCAGGGAGGAAAACACACTGGACAAGGCCTACTGAAATAGCAAGAATGGCTGTAGGGCAAAACAGCTGCCTCATCTAGGCCAGTCAGACCATTGTCTATACTCTTGACTCAAGCATACACTCCTGTTAGGAGAAAAGACTAGATTACTATGGAGACTGTTAAAATATGTCTGGAAGGAGCACTCTCACAGCTACAGGGTTGCTTGGAAAGAGCCAACTGGGACATTTTTCAGGATCAGGATTTGGAGCAGTACACATCAATGGTCCTCTGCTACATAAAAACCTGTGTTGACAATGTCACTGTCAGCAAGCACATCCATGTGTACCATAATCAGAAGCCCTGGATGATCAAGGTGGTCTGATCTCTTCTCAAGCACTGCAATAGAGCAGTTAGGACTGGCAACAGATTCCTTTACAGTGTGGCTACAGCCAATCTAAGGAAAGCCATCAGAGAGGCTAAACTGGCCTATAAAAGGAAGATAGAGGACACCTTCACCAACAAGGACCCATGATGACTATGGCAAGGTATTCAGCACATCATCAATCATAAAACCAGCAACCATATGGCTGTTGATGGAGATGCCTCAATGGCAGAGGAACTTAAATTATTTCTTCACCCATTTGAGGTGGAAAAAGCAGAGAGTCACAGCAGTGTCATGTCACCTATACCAGCCTCCTACAACCACACCTTCACAGTACAAAAACATGGTGTAAGATGTGCTCAAAGCTATTAATCCAAAAAAGGCTGCTGGCCCTGATGGAGTGATGGGATGCATGCTGAAAGTATAGCTGGACCAGCTCTGCGAGGTCTTCACAAAGATCTTCAACCTGTCTCCAAGTCTACCATTCCATCTTGTCTAAAGTCAACTAAGAACAAATAAACCTGTCATCAGTAGTCTCAAGGACTACCATCCAGTGGCACTTACTCCAATCATGAAGGGTTTTGAATAATTGGCTCTGCGACACATCAAGGACAGTCTCCCAGTTATCTCGGATACACATCAGTATGCTTACAGAGCAAATAGATTTATGGAAGTTGTCATCTCCACTACCTTACACACTGCACTTTGTCATCTTAAGCAGCAGGGGAGCTATGTGAGGATGCTCTTTGTAGACTTTACTTCAGCTTTTAATGCAATTATCCCAGACAGACTGGTCACTAAACTTGCTGGTCTAGGACTTGACTTCTGCCATTGGATTAAAGACTTTTTTTTCTTTTTTTACTAACCATCCTCAGATAGTTAAGACTAGGCCTGCACTTCTCTTCCACTCTACCCCCTTTCTATATACTCTTGACACCCACGATTGTGTCCCCTCTCATTCTACTAATACTATCATTAAGTATGCGGGTGACACCACAGGGGTTGGACTTCTTTCAGGAGAAGACAAGACAGCATATAGAAATTAAGTTCAAAGACTGGCTGCATGGTGTACCAAGACCAACCTTGCCCTGAACTCTACCAAGACAAATGAACTCATAATAGATTTCTGGAGGCACAACACAGAAAATAATCCAATATACATGAATGGATAAAGTGTGTGAAAAGGGTTCCAGCTTTCAAGTTTCTAGGTGAACATGTGGCAGAAGATCTCTCTCTTGGTCCATAAACATCACAGGGCAGAGACAGTCAAGAAGGCACAGCAGAGACTCTATTTCCTGAGAATCCTCAGGAAAAACAACATGCAGGAGAAGCTACTGGGGTCTTTTTACTGTTGTTTTATTGAAAGTATGCTGACATAACTGCATTTCCAAGTGGTGTGCCAACAGCTTGGCGACAAGACAGGAAGGCCCTTCAAAAGATCATTAACTCTGGCCAGAAAATCATTGGCTGCTGACTGCCCTCTTTGGAGAAACTCTTCAGCTCTCAGTGTCTCAGCAGGGCAACCAACATCTTGAAAGACCCTTCTCACCGTGGACATCACCTGTTTGAACAGATGGCTCAGGTCTATTGCATCGTGGACAAACAAGACTTAAAAACAGTTTCTATTCCAGAGCCATACGTGAACTGAACAATTCTAAATATTTACATCAAGTACAGATAATGGCGATTTGCACTGTAAGGTACATGTTTACATTCCTGTGTGCTATACCTTATTCCTTTCATGTGAAATTATACCCAAGTGCAATAACTTAGTTGTTTGCTTCAGTGTATTTCATTATATTGTATTGTTTGGTATTGTATTGCATTGCCTTATTTATTCATGTTCATTATATGTGTTCATTATATGTGACAGCACCTTAGGAGGAATGCTACAAATTTTGTTGTACTTGTGCAATGATAATAAAGGAATCTTATCTATTTTATCTCATCTTAATGTGAGGTAACAGTTGACAAAGACAGATACATGTTGCTCTCTCTTCTTTTGCAGTGCTAAGGCTTTGGCAGAATACTGCTTTAATCCTCCTGGGTTGCTGCAAAAGAGAACAGCGCCTAAAAAGTGGAAAGAGTTCTGTCACTTCCTAACAGGTTTCTCCTGCCCATATAATTCAAAAACAAAAAAAAAACAAAAAACAAGCACACCAATGTTTCTTTTTCGCACTTCTCAACCTGCAGATATTGAAATTATGAACAAAGGTCTTTAAATAGTAAGCATATCAAACTAAAAATCTAAATATCTAAATCCGTACACAATTTGACTACATAATATCTCTTCCTGTAAGAATAATAGACACTGCAGTACTCAAACACATTTAAAAATCAGATAGTGACAATGATGGAAAAATAGACATATTAGAGAGACAGGGTAAAATAGACTTTTATGAGCTGCATTGCAAACTTCTACCACACAAGGTCAGAAAAAGGAGATACAAAATGTGTGACCTTTCATTAAATTATTGGTGTCACTTGTACATTAGTCATAAAGTGTAGTTTTCTTTACAATAGATAGCTTTAAATATCCCATGTAAGGAGGGATATTCAAAAATTGTCTAAAGGGGTAATCTCCAAAAATAACTACATCCATTGAGGGGGTGAATCAGGCATGAAAATAGGAATATTCCTTCAAATTGGGACAAGTGAGAGGTGTGCTTTCATTTACTGAATATGTACTTGTGAACAAAACAAAAATGATTGGGTTACCTTTCTGGTGGAATAACTGTATTTAACTTTGAGTTACATATAGATTCTAGGTGAAAATCAACATGCACAAAGTATCTGGTGAATACTCTTTAGATACAAAATTTAAAGTAAATGAAACAAAGTATCTCACTGCTAGTTCAGACAGGTGATATGAGAAATTAAGGGGGAAAAAAAAAGTGTGTTGCCCCTGACCCAAACACAGATGAAAAGAAACTTTTTACCAAACTGGAACCAGTGTAGATCAACAGTTCTGGTTAAGACACCTTGGAATCAATAACTCAGACTAAAGAACAGAAAAGTCTTTCTTTTCCTGATTAATCCTGTAGAATTTTATTTTTATAATTCTGTGGTGGTGGTGCTGCGATAGCGTTGTGGCCTCACAGACTTTGCCAGTTCGATTCTCAGTTAGAACGTCTTCTGTGTGTCGACATGCATGGATGGGTGTTCCTTCATTGAAGGTTGTGCGTTAGGCCCGGCAAGCCAGCACATTAAAAATCAACTGCCAATCATTAGCAGACTGGAGGTTCCGCTGTGGCGACCCCTAATCGGGAAAAGCCGAAAGACAGTAGTAGATAGTAGTAGTCCTGTCACGCTCTTGCCATCTATCACTACAGCACAGTACCCTGGTCTTCCTCCAGATTTATCAGACTCTTCCAAGAAACACCAAGTCTCTTTTACTCTGCAACTTCTGCCATTTATCTTTGTCCACTGGTTACATAAATAGATGTCTTCTTATATATAATTACCTACCTGACAAGTGAGAACAAAGGCCCAGCTATCTATTGCACCCCAACCAAACCACAACATGTGGGAATTTAAAGAATAATTCATAGGTGTTTTCAGACTGCCTAACAGTCTTATTTTCCCTTGTTAGTATTGCCTGTCAAGCAGACTCCGGTAGTGCTATCATGCTATAATGATATATATTTATATGGTAAAACCTCAATAGGTCGATGGCCCAGAATGCTGACAGTAAGAAAGTCAACCACAAAAGGTCAGTGTATGCAAAAGGTTGGTAGTTGTGCAAGATTCGCAATCACTGGGTGAAGAAATACTCCCTTTCTCTGGTATTGTGTGATCTCAGAATTAGTATATATAATGATCTCAGAATTAGTATATATAATTAACAATGTGT